>NW_024881722.1:655000-750000 GCF_019059575.1 Amphibalanus amphitrite | reverse complement strand
TAGCTGTAAAGTGCTCTCCTAATGACCAGGTGAGTCGTGAGATTGATTTGAGAGGGATGTGACAGTACAACATGTTGCATTTTCTGAAACTGTCAAGCTCTTGATGATGAAGGAACAATTGGTACCTATAATTAGTATTCTGTACCAGAGTGCAAACTCCCCTACAGCAAATGGTAAAACCATTACAGGTTTTCAAAGGCTTCACCACTTTCAATGTTGCTGGGCATCCTTTGCATGATTTTTACAGGCTAGACTGCTTATCAGAATGTAAGATTAAGGATTTAGAATTTTATATTTGAGTACTTTAGATTGAGCTTGAAATCTCACAGCCGTGGCCACAGCCGTAGCCGTGTTCTTGGAGATATTTGCAGCCGCCCCGGCCCACAGCCGTGGGGCTGCAGCCAGCCGCGGCTGCAGCCGGCCGGTGCAGACCTCTAACCCCCAGATAGATAGATAGATAGATATTTATTCACAAAGGTCCACTCAAAAGTGTGGCTTTTCACTTCCGCACGTCACAAAATAAGACATGAGTAGACATTCACACGTAGCTACGTAAACAGGGTTAAAAGGTTAAAATGAACTAAAAGAAGATAAAGAGCACCAGTTACATAGGAACATCTAAAATTATTCAGTTACCGGACGCCGACCGCTCGGACCTCAGGTGTCTTTTCACGGCTGCCCTGTTCACAGTGCCCTGCGTTCTGCGCACGCTGTTATAGCCCTGCACGGCGCTATAGCACAGCCGATTCCGCCCCGCCTCCGTATGTATGCTCGGCAGTGACAAGCTGTCGCCATCTCGAGTGTCGTGCTGATGCAGCCGGCTCGCTGGGGGACCAATGGTTTCAGCAAGCGCCGCTGGCACACGATGTGTCACAAGTCGATTTACGGACGGTCGTCAAGTTAGATGTAAGTGAATCCTAATCTATAATCTAAGATTCGGAATCAGGTGAGCCCCTACGATTTGGACCAAACTTGGTCAGTAGATAGTACGTAACGTCCTGATTACGATGCACCCAAAATCTAAGCTCGGCCCGCCATATTTACGAAGTTACGGATGTTTGAATTTCAAGGTCATTCGGGAGAGCCCCTACGATTTCCGTCAAAATTTGTGTACGGACATTCTAGATGCTCCTCATTACGAATATCACCAAATTTAAGCTCGGCCCGCCATATTTACGAAGTTACGGAGGTTTGAATTTCAAGGTCATTTGGGTGAGCCCCTGCGATTTCCGTCAAAATTAGTATACGGACATATTACATCCTCCTCATTACAAATATCATAAAAGTTAAGCTCGGCCCGCCATATTTTTCAAGTTACGGAGTCACAAAGTTACGGAATTTCAAGGTCATTCGGGGAGCCCCTCCGATTTTCGTCAAAATTTGTATGCGGACACATTACATGCTCCTCATTACGAATATCGTAAAAGCTAAGCTCGGCCCGCACTATTTCAAAAGTTAGAGATGTTTGAATTTCAGTGAGTTTCAAACATCAGTTTGGGATAGCTGCGTATTTATCCCGAGGGGGTAGGTGTTGGAGTAGAGACGGGGGAACGGGGGGGGGGGGCGAGTGCAAGTAACAAGTACTTTCGCAAGTACCAAGCAAGTACCAAGTACTTTTACAAGTACCAAGCAAGTACCAAGTACTTATGGAAATACCAAGCAAGTACCAAGTACTTTGGCAAATACCGAGTACTTATGCAAATACCAAGCAAGTACCAAGTACTTTGGCAAGTACCGAGTACTTTGGCAAGTACCAAGCAAGTACCAAGTACTTTTGCAAGTTCAGCAAGTTTTTCGCCAATATCGAAGCTTCTAGACGTCCGATCGTCACCGGAAAAACACCATTCGATCCCAAATTTTCTCCCGAATCTTTTAATGGCCAAAGCGACGCGGAGCGAGCCAAGATATCATTTGGGTGCACCCAAATGACCTTGAAATTCAAACCTCCGTAACTTCGTAAATATGGCGGGCCGAGCTTAAATTTGGTGATATTCGTAATGAGGAGCATCTAGAGTGTCCGTACACAAATTTTGACGGAAATCGTGGGGGCTCTCCCGAATGACCTTGAAATTCAAACATCCGTAACTTCGTAAATATGGCGGGCCGAGCTTAGATTTTGGGTGCATCGTAATCAGGACGTTACGTACTATCTACTGACCAAGTTTGGTCCAAATCGTAGGGGCTCACCTGATTCCGAATCTTAGATTATAGATTAGGATTCACTTACATCTAACTTGACGACCGTGATTTACGGACATAATCTTGTGGTACTGAATAAGCTGCTCAGCAGTGAGCCATCTGACATGACAGATGACGTCAGCAACGCGCTGATGTTTGCGGCGCCCGCTCAGCACTCGCGTGGCAAAGTTTACCAGCTTTTGTAGCCGACGCTTCTTCGTCTGACCACATACGCCGAACACCGACAGACAGTACCGCATCGCTGACATCATCAACGCGTCGATCAGATACCTACTTGATCGTGCCGCGAGGCAGGACATGTTTTGCATTGTTTAACCTTCGCCCCAGTGGGGGGGGGGGCATATGTTACCACCCTGTCGCGTTTTTTGCGTGTGAATAAAAAACCGCGGCGCGTAGCGCCGCGCCGCTTGGGGTAGCTTTTGGTACATCAATTTTGGACAATGTGTGAATTTTTTTACCCCAGGTCATGTCAGGTCAGGTCACCAGGTCAAGTTAACTGACCAAGCCTAAAAAAAAGTTTGCAATCATGTCCAGCCTGCAGTGTTTGTCAGAAAGGTTTTAAACTTGGTGGATTGCATGCTGTTATGGGCGCCTACAATTTGTATATCTCGGATTTTTTATATCTGTGACCTAAGGTCAGGTCAGTGGCGTGACCTTTCCATTACAAGTCAATGGAGAAAAATGAAAATGCCTCTAGATCCGTGTGTACGCATCGGAACAGTCCAAATATTTCAGAATCACAATGATTTAGTCCACTCGTGATGACCAAGGTGTCATTTTTGCTGATAGCCTCTAGACAGGTCATCCGAGGTCACTTGAGGCTACAAACAGTTTTTTGCCAATAACTCGCGATTGGAAAGAGCTAGAACGCTGGGGATGGTCTCATTGTGTTTGTCTTGTTGAGACGCATCGACTGATATGCAACATGACCTTTTCCGGTAAGGTCATGACCTTGACCTGAGGTCAAATTTTCAAGTTGACCTTTCAAGGTCAAATTATAGTTCATTCGACGCGTCTCGGCGAGGGGAACACGATTCTGGCCATAGAAATGTCGTGGCTTTTTGTAGTCTAAAGTTATTGTCGAAAAACACTTTTCGTAAAAGCAGCTATTTTTGGAGTTTTTGCCCTCTGGAGGCTAAACCGTTGACCTGAGGTCAATATTGATAATGATCTTTTCAAAAGAAGAGTTCAAAAGCTATCGTTTGCTCTTCCATGCGTTTTTCTAGCTACCATAGTTCCTGAGATAGCGGCATATTTTCTGAAAAATATTATGACAATTGGCAAATTTTGACCTTTGATGACCTCTGGTGACCCCAATATTGCTCTAAGGTGAAAAATGACCGAAATACTTTCAAACGTACGCATTGAGAGCTATCGACTGCTTTTTACCGCGTCTTTCTAGCCCTCTTAGTTTTTGAGTTAGAGGTGGGTGGTAACATATGCCCCCCCCTCACTAGGGCGAAGTTGGCTGAGACCGCCACTGGGGCGCGGGTTAAGGCGAGCAGCATTCCTGTGCATTTTTGAACGATCAGGCTGACGTGAGACTGAAAAGACAAGTTTCGATCAAAAATGACGCCTAGATTTCGCCCCTCTTTGGTAGCACGAATGGTCGATGCATTAAATTTCACAGACACATCAGGAGTAAGAGCAAGTAACTGTCTACTCCCAAATACCATTAACTCAGTTTTTGCAGCGTTCACTTTCATTCCATGGTGACAGAACCAGTCAAACAAACACTGCAGAGCAGTTTCGATCCGACTGACCAGGACAGGTAGGTCGAGTCTGTTTCCACTAGTCCATATCTGTGTATCATCAGCAAACTGAACTATGCACACTGAGTCTGGAACGTGCAGGCACGGGTCATTGGCAAATATGCACCAGAGAACGCAACTCATCGATCCGCCCTGGTAAACGCCAACCGAGTTCTCCCTGATAGACGATCGAGATACGGATCCAAGAGCACTATTTGTAAGTTGTACTTGTTGGGTATGTCCTTCCAGATAATGTTTGATCCAAAAAGTGTCTATTCCGTACAGAGACAGCTTTTCTAATAGCTTATCGTGCGGTACCATATCAAAACACTTGGACAGGTCTACCATAGCCCACAGTGATTTCACTTCTGTCCATCGCTCCGAGTATGTCGTCTGTCACCACGTGAAGGATTACGTGACAAAAGATCGTAAGACAAAAGATCGTATGGAAAAAGATAGTAGGAAAATGATCGTAAGATAAAGATCGTATGTTGTAAAAGATCGTACGACAAAAGATCGTAAGCAAAAGATCGTAAAGCAATTGCTCGTATGAAAAAGGTCGTAGGAAAATGATCGTAAGATGAAGATCGTATGTCACAAAAGATCGTACGACTTAAGATGGTAAGCAAAGGATCGTAAAGCAAAGGATCGTATGAAAAAGATCGTAGGAAAATGATCGTAAGATAAATATCGTATGTCGCAAAAGATCGTACGACCAAAGATCGTAAGCAAAATATCGTTAAGCAATGGATCGTTTCGGTCATCCGAGTGGCAGTGGAGACCAGTCATCCGGACGCCGCCGGCCTGACTTCTGTGCAATTGATGTCCGTATAATCACCGATCTGGAAAAGCAGGGACGGCGCCAAGGATTTCGCCTTCGGGGGCAGGTTTTCATAAAAGGGCCCAAACATGATGGGGGCCCAAACTTTCCGAAATATCGTTAATACCGTCAATACTATGCAAGTTTGATAATCCTCAAGACACACTAACTTAACCCCCGCCCGTATTGGTTTTTCCAGCCGCGAGCGTAAAGAGGGCGGGAACCGTTGGCCCCCCTTGCCGTTTGGCCCCTGATCGAGCTAGAGCTTCGCAGAAAAAACGAGCGTGCTGCCCGTGACGAGAGGAAGCCGATGATACCCAATTTTAAGGTCCTAGGTCATCGGTTGACCTTCCAGGTCGGGTCAATGACCCAAAAGTCGGGAAAATCGGGACCTGTTAGAACGTTGTAAAGGGTTGCTACTATGGGGTTTGTCGGGGTGTTGATCACGAATATCGTTAGTTATGATCATAGATGATGTCTTCATGCATTTAAGCCAGGTCAGGTCAGGTCAACCAGTAAGGGTTTTGCTGGGCATTCGTAGTAGGTGGCAACCGCCTCTGACAGCTACGTAACATGTTACGAAGGCACCAAAACTACTTCGTAAATGTTCAAATGGTTGCTAAAATCAAATTCAGCTCCAAAAACTATCCTAGAAACATGTAAAACTCTAAAAAGTGAACCGAAGTCATCGAAGGTCAATGACCTGACCTGACCTTGACACCCACCCTAATGCATGGGAATTGGGAGCAACATCATATCCCATGTTTGAACGCTTGGAAGTTGAAACCACGAAAAGACTGCAAACGCGCTGCTAATGCGAGCCGACATACGCCGAATCGTGATTCCGGACAAACATGGTCTCGAAAAGTAGGTCACAAGCCAAAGGTCACTAGGATCAGGGTCATGAAATTTTCAGGGTACCTAGGTGTAAAATTAATTAACGCGAGGGTACTGAAAGGTGCGTTGCGATCAGCCGCTTTTTACGCCAGTTATTCGCGAAAAACCGAGGGGGTCCGTTCGACCCCCCCCCCCCCATCTATACGGGCGAGGGCACAACACAACAGGCAAGACATTGTTCTTGTGGTAACATGAATAGTTAATCATTTTTGTTAGAAGCTGCTTACTATCCTGACCAACGAATTCCACGTAAACAACCTGAATCAGCCTGAGCAGCCAAAATTCTGAAAAAGCGTGTTTTCAATATTCGAGTTTATCATACCCCGCCTCCCGACTGGAAAGTGACTCGGACGGACAGTGACTCAAACAGGAGCTCGGCTCGACAGGGCCAGCCCAAAAACACCGGTACACACATGACACAGGAGCGGCGCCTCGGGTAATGCCCTTAGAATTCCCCGAAGGTTGACCGGCGGCCAGGGTTTAGTGCGGCGTATTCACGGGCGATTTCGATATCATAGGGACCCTATGAGGCCTAGTCCCTGTGTGCCCCCGAGACTGGATATGGGCCCTCTGAGGTCTTCAATGGGCATTCGGAGACCTGTTACGCTCCATTAGGCCTAGTATGGGCATTCTGAAGCCTGGTGTAGACACTTTGTGGCCTGATACGGGACTTCCGAGGTCTGTTAGGGTCTATGCGGCCTGAAATTGGCCTGCTGAGGCCTTGTAGGTGTCCTCTGCAGACTGGTCTGGGTCTTCGGAAACCTGTCAGGTTCCCATTAAGTCAATTATGAACCTTCTGAGGCCTAGTAGAGGCCTCAGTCAGAGACCTGGCTTGGCCCCTTGAGACCTGGTATGGGCCTCCTGAAGTTCGGTAGATCCTCAGTTTGGCATGACCATTGGAGCCCGGTAAAGGCCCTTTCATGACTGGTAGGGACCCTCAGAGACTTGATATGGGCCTTTTTATACTACTCCAGGGGGCTTCTGAGGCCTGGTATGAACCCTCTCAGACATTCTAAGGAGTAAGGACCTTACCAGACCTTTTAATGGCCCTCTCGGCACTGTTGTGGGCCCTCTAATGACTGGTATGGACCCTCTCAGGCATGATACGGGCCCTCCCAGTTCTTGCAAGGGTCCTCTCAGTACTGCTTCAGGCTTTTTGTCCATGCTTTTTTATACCTACGGTCAAATTGTTGAGTCGCTAAGTTGAGACTCTGATTTTCTGCGATTTTTCTCCGTGAACAACTATTTCGACGAAAAATCGCCGAACATGACCTCAGTTTGACCTCTATAGCTCGTGACCTGAGATGACCTGGGACCTGATTTTTTCAGGACCGGCCGATTGGCCGATCTTTGACCATAAGATTGCCTAAACATTTTTTTAGTATTCACAAGTTTTGTCGCGGATCGATCATAATTAGCGGTAATGGGGCGATGTAAAGACGGAACCGTGCCGCTCCGTCATCTCCGTCTCCGGAACCGTCATTTGGCGTACGATCATTTTCCTTGACGATCTTTAGCGAATACGATCTTTTGTCCATACGAGCATTATGTCGTACAATCTTTATCCATTACGACTTTTTGGCATACGATCATTTTCCTTGACGATCTTTAGCGAATACGATCTTTTGTCCATACGAGCATTATGTCGTACGATCTTTATCCATTACGACTTTTTGGCATATGATCATTTTGATTGACGATCTTTAGCGAATACGATCTTTTGTCCATACGATCATTATGTCGTACGATCTTTATCCACTACGATCTTTTGCATACGATCAACTGCCTGCGATCTTCTGCCAAACGATCTTCTGCTTTACGATCTTTTGTCCGGTTACCACGTGAAGAGCTGTTTCATACGAATGCTGCCTTCTGTATCCGTGCTGCGCCTCGCTCAGTAGGTGATGTGACTCCATGTATGATGTGAGCTGAAGTTGGGCCGCTCTCTCGGTCACTTTCATGATGGCCGGTAGCAGCGAGATTGGGCGCGTGCCCGACGGATTAGATGGTGCCTGCTTCCCCTTCCCCAGGTCACGAAGTTGGTCGAAAGAGGTCATGTCGCCATATCATTCGATTCGGCAGGTCTTCTTGAGTCCATTGGTGGCTTTTCCGACTCGCTAGCTCAATTTGATCAAGAGTTATTGACGAAAAACTAATATGACCTTGATGACGTCATAAATGACGTCACGCAAGGTCAATATTGCAAAAGTGACTCATCTAACCTGCCAAGGAGTGCATCAAACCACGATTCTGTGTGCTTGAGATAGTTGGAGATCGTTCCCGGCGCCAGCAGTTTTCATTTTTCCCCATTGACTTATAATGGTGAGGTCACGAAGATGACCTGACCTCATATGACCTTTAGGAAAAATCCGAGATATACAAGTTGTGAGACTCATAATGGATACTACATAGATCCTGCAAGTTTCATTTCCCTGTGACATCTCCTCTGGCAGTGAGGGCGTTGCGAAGTTGCGACATCTGAAGACCGAGCAGAGGTTCACTTATGACGTCATAGGTCAGTGACCTGACCTGACCCAAAAATGCGGTTGGTGTCAAAAGATCCGGCTTGAATCAAACGTCAGGTATGCCAAGTTTCAGCTCTCTATCTCCAGCGTGTTCGGAGCTATCGCGAAAAAAAAAAAACTATATGGGGGGGGCGGCACCCGACCCCTCCCCTCGGCCGGCGAGGGTTAAGTTTAGGGGGATTTTGTTGCTATTGCAATAGTTGATAATTGTTTGTCTTTCTTGGTTGTAATTTGGGCAGTCTAATAGTATATGTTTAATTGTGAGTCGAACATTGCAATTAGGGCACTGTTGGGGATTTTGATCGAGAAAAATGAAAGTGTGTTAATTTTGTATGTCCAAAACGTAGTCTGGCCAGGCATCTTTCTCGTGTTCTTGATGTTTGGTGGATTTAATTCCATAGTTTTATTTTTGGGTGTATTTGTTTTAAGGCCGTGCTGGTTCTGTCCCAGAATTTCAGGTTGATCGCTTTAAATTTCTTAGGCAGTTTTGAGAGGAAGTCATCTGGATTTGGAGGGATGTTTGTGGTGTTCTCTAGAGTAAGAGCTTCTTTAGCTAAGTTGTGTACATAATCGTTTAGAGGAATGCCAGTGTGGGAAAGGATCCAGAGAAGTATTGGTAGCTGGTTTAATGTGCTTTTTATTTGAAAGATAACTGTGATAATGGGATGATTTTGTGATATGTTTGTAGATATTGATTGGAGGGCTGATAGTGAGTCGGAGATAATTATCGCTCCAGTAATATTGTTTTTGATTTTTTGAAAAAAAAACTCTTATTGCAAAGAGTTCGGCAGAGAAGATTGACAAGGCAGTCTGGCTCTTACCGTCGTGTTAGCGCGTGCTCCTGTGCTACTGATCGCCGCCGTCGCTGTACGATCGTTTATTTTGCTTCCGTCTGTGTAGAAGTGGGTGTAGTTTTTGAATTGTGCCATGAACTCGTTGAAAAGGGATTGTACTTCGATGTTGCTGTAGGAGGATTTCTTGTTATCGAGGAGAAGGAAGAGTTTTGGGTATTCTTGGGCCCACCACGCCACCGGGCGCTGTGTAGGTGTGATTGTGGGGAGTGTGATATTCAGTGTTCGTGAGTGTTTTGTGATGCTTGTACCGTAGGCAAATCTACGTTGCTTCTTGTTGTTGATAAATCGTGGATGTGGCCTGAATCTGATTAGTGGGATGCATGGGTTGTTTGGGATCTTTTGTATTTTCTAAATTGTTTGGAGATAATGTTTGGAGATAGATAAAGTTAGGTACTTTGTATCCCTTGAGAGTTTTTATAGTTTGCCATATTTTTGATAGTGGAGTAAATCTTTGAAAATGAATGAATGAGCTTGAAATGTCTTGAAAAGATGATTTTTTAGCCCCCTAATTTTCCGGCACCTTGCTTTTGCTTTTTTGTAAACAAGAAGTTTTTCTTCTGTTCTGTGTTTTTCGAATCTGTGCCTTGCCGTATTTCTAAATGTAATGGCGCGTTGGCAGTTGTAGTTCCACCATGGAGCGGATTTGGGGCGGGGATGGTTTGTTTTGGTTTTGGGTATACATTGATCGGCTGCTTATGTGATAATATCTGTGATTTGGGAGGCTGTTGGGTTGTTTGGAGTTGATTTGTCAATGTGTTCGGTGAATGCTGTCCAGTTGGCTTTTTTAAGGTTAACCCTCGCCCTGGCAGGGCATTTTTCATAACACGGCCTGGCAGGGGGGGGGGGGTCGATGCGACCCCCCCCCCTCGCGATTGGCTCCTATGGCACCTAGAAACACCAAATTTGGTAGGTAGGTGGGCCCCCTGGAGTTCTCGCCCCTGTGCAAATTTGGTTGCTCTAGGTCAATATTTAGGGGGGTTTTGGGGGGTATAAATGTAAAAATTTCGCTAAAAACAGGTCAAAAGTTTTTCGCTTATAACTTTTGATCTAATTAAGATAAAGCAAAAAGAAAAGCACCAGTGAACTCAGCACGTCAAGGCGCGTCGAATGATATACTTTTTAGCTTGCTTAAGTGTACTTAAAGTTTTTCTTAAATTTTAAGTAAACTTAAATTTATAAATTAAGTTCAAGTTGACCAAATTGCATCATATCGCATATCATTCGATTCGGCTGATCACCAGGAACACAATGATACCATTTTTTAAGCTCTAGCGTCATTATGTGCCAAGTTATTGGCAAAAACGTCATTTGACCTCAGTTGACCTCATTTGACCTGACCCATGGATAAGTACACCAAACGAAGAAGCACCAAGTGACCTGCTGCTAATTACTGTGGTTTCAAAGCACAAAAGTGATGGAACGAAGCGGATATCTCCAGTATTTTCCGAATTTAGTATTTTCCCATAGGCTTAACATTACGACGTAATGACCTCTAACTGACCTCAGGTCAGTGACCTCAAAAAACCCGAACTATATGTTATACAACTCGGTGAACTTAGCACATCCTGAAAGTTTGAAGGAAATCAGTCCAAAACTGTGAGTTGGACAGGTGCAAAAAGAAAATTGAAATTTGACCATGACCTTGTACCGGTTTTTCTGACCTGGTGACCTGACCCAAGGTCACCTGGACTTGAAATTTTCAGGTCATATGTAAAAAGGTTGCCCCATAAGCTGTGCCAAATTTGGCGGCGCTGCGCGCCGCCGTTTTTACGCTATCTTCGAAAAACCTTAGGGGGGGTCGCATCGACCCCCCCTGCCAGGGCGAGGGTTAAATCTGGTGATTCTGTTGGGAGGTGTGGTGGAGTGGTGTATTGTGATGTGTATAGGGAGGGCATATTTACGTCTGGACAACGAGTTGCGTTGGAGAGACCGGAAACAGTGGCGATTTCAGGACCGCAAGAATGGACCGTCATTGGAATGATTCTTTTGTGAACCGTGATCTGTTTTCAGCCGGAATTTAATAGTTACTACAAAATATTTTGCAATTACATTTCCACGAAGAACGAATATCATCAGGGTGAAGTTTTTATTACTAAAGCATTTTGTCAAGAAGCATATAGTGCTGTTATATTGCAGTTTTTGCGCGTTTGTTACAAAATATGAAGCGAATGAGCCATTATAGAGTTCAGTGGAATGAGCGAAAAGGTTCCAAACTGCAAAGTAACGTCGATGTATACCTATAAATATCATGTTGACCTCAAGTTGCTCTTGCTCTTGTCAATCCACTAAAACTTATGAAATATTTTGCTTTGTGTATTCCAAGAGGAGAGGGAACAATTTTATTTGTGACTTCATGTCAGAATTAAAGGTGAATCATTATATTTTCAAGGCGGTTTATAAACAAGCATTTAGTCTTTCTCGTATATACTATATAAGCAGTGCAAAGGTTGATCAATCCTGAAGTTCAGTCATCGTACCTCAACTTGGCAGCAAGATCCCCATGGACAGAGGATATATTGTATACCTGTCCTGTAAATCAAAGCATTTTTGTGCCTGCAAAGCTAAAGTTATTTGTGGTGTGTTCGGAGTGAGGCTATATGGTTGTTTTTGTTGCATGTTTATGTGGAGATTGAATATAACTGTGACCCTGTGTTTGTCTGTATACTTACTAGTTTCCTACTACAGTGAAACAGGGAACAGCACATTCACATAACATACTCACCTAGCACCTAACTCATAGCTGTACCCCACAGGATTTGTACTTGTTCATGTCTCGAGCATTAACAAAGCACTAAAGTAGCTTCGTTATCATTTCCCTCATTTTTCTGAGCATCTAGATTCTAGCATGACATAAAACCAAATTGACAAATCTTGTGTAATATAACTAATCATGTTTTGGTATGTTTACCAACTGATACTTTTTAAACAAGCCGTTGTCTGGTGCATTGCTTGTCAGGTGACAACTACGAGTCAATAGTTACTATGCACACCAACTTCTCAGTATCGAGACCAACTCTACATTTGTTTCAACGTTTGTTTCTTAACCAGTTTTGGAAACTTGTTGCCGCATGGTTATTTAACCGGCGCCTAACTTGTACTGGTCAGCTGGTCAGCATACACATGGTCAGATGCGCCTATGACGTCAGACTTGGCGGACCAATCAGCGGTCGCCGCCCGCCGTTAGCGGGGTTTCGAACCAGCAGTTGTCGCGCGGCCGCCGTGCAGCCTGGAGCAGCGACGAGGGCTGTTCCAGCATTTGTGCAGTAAAAAGTGAAATCTGTGAACTGTGGTGTTCGTGCTGTGAGTGAGGCCCCCTCTGGCCTGCGGGACGCACTAATCGTGCCTATACCCGCGTTCGAGACGCCTCCCTTCCCCTGTGCGCGCAATGTAAGTGGGCCAGACCTGTGCATGCACATGTGAGCAGGTGTTTTGCGGTCGGTGTTTTTTATATGTAAATACATTTATTTGCCTTTAATTCAACTCTTTGTATTTTTAACTTAACTGATGGACATATATGGGCTGTAAAAGCTACTCTGGTTGGCGATCATGATTTATTCGAATTATCTGCGTGATGGTGCAACTGCCATGATTGTTATGGTCAATGTTCAGGAAATATTCGTCATACGGGCATGTTATACTTTTGGCTTGATGCGGTGCACAAAACCATGTTCTTCCACATACGCAGCAGTTCTTGCTTCAAAGACTTATATGCTGACAGTGCACGATAGGTATACCTACTGGGTATACCTACCTCATGCATTTACCACATCCATTTGAAAATATGCACTCGGAATTGTCTTCAGTCAATAGTATTAATTACGTGACCGTAATAAATACTAATGATTCCAGAAACTTCCGAATGGATGTGGTGTATGCATTCATTGATTATATAACCCATCAGTTTCTTGTCAGCACTGCAAGCCTTTGAGCAATAACTGATGCCAGTCATGGTTTTGTGCACCACTTCCAGCCAAAAAATAACCTGTCCGTATAGAAAATATTTCCTGTATCAGTATCGTGGCAATTGAAAACGAACGCGAATCGTAAGTTCTTAAGGTTATCAACGCAAACAAAGCGATTGTTGACAAGTTCGAACAGAGCGTTAGTACACTTACTTGTTGACAATTTGCAAGCTAGCAATGCCCAGTCAAAGGCTAGTTCATCAACAAACCAGGGGTTGGTGAACCGACAAGGAAACGAATATGCCTATCCAGAAGTTGGTAGGTCCACAAGGCCCAGACTAGTACTCAACAAGGTGACGCCTATGCGAATTGGAACCAAACTTGTAGACAAACTGTTAGTTTGTTGGCCAACAAGCCTGGGGTTGGTGAATTGACAAGGTATCGACAAGGTGACGCCTATGCGAATTGGAACCAAACTTGTAGACAAACTGTTAGTTTGTTGGCCAACAAGCCTGGGGTTGGTGAATCGACAAGGTATCGACAAGGTGACGCCTATGCGAATTGGAACCAAACTTGTAACAAGGAGCCAACTTGTAGATTTGGTTTACAGTGTACAACGGTGCAGAGCAGCTTCAGAGGAAAAAACACTTTAAATGCACAGACTCACACCAGCCACCCAATGAGCCAGTTCCTCAGTTGACTGTTTCTCTGGATGCAGCTTGGCAATGTGAGCTGACTGTTCGCAAGTTGAAGGTTAGCAGGTAAGTTTGAGTTAGGGTGAGTACCTACCTATAACTGGGTGCTACTGCTATGCAGGTCTTGGGTAGGTTGCAAATATGTGTGATGATTGAGGTTAGGTCAGCTGTCAGGTTAGTCAGGTATGCTCACTGCTCAGGTCACATTTTTATGGACACTTGGGAAATTAAAAAAGTAACATAACCTAATATAAGCTAACCCGACTAAACATACACAACTACTGACTATAGGAACTGAGTACCTGCCTACTTGTGCCTACATCTCATACCATGTCAAAGTAAAGTTCCTTTGTGGAAGATTACCCTCAGTACTTTTTATCCCAGTGTGATGAAAACTAATACTTCTAAGTTCTGAGTCACTGCTGGCCATCCACAGAAAGAAATGCTGAGAGCTTTGCCATTGTATATTGGACCAACAGTCACTATCACAAATGACTATGAACACATTATATGATCACATTGTTGCATGGATGGTCACATTGACAATTGTACTACAATCCTTTTTTCAAGAAATACAGTAACGACGAACGATTAACACCAAAATCAACATCAAGTGGATTTAGTGATCCAAGCTTTCTCCTCCAGTAGCAATGGAATGATCGCATGTTTCATTTGCCAGACACTGAGAACGTGATGCACATTACCACCTGCATAGCATCTACGCATAGTAAAGCTGCCAGAGTCCATTCATTCTAGATTTTTTACTTGATCGTTAGCACTAATTTATCTTGCTGTTGTAAGTTATCATTCAATATTCATACCAGTACATCAATATGCGCTCATCAGTCATCAGTCAACCTTTTCTGGCATGATACTGCTCAGCTCAGCATGCTCTTCAGTATTGATCTAAGATCTCCTGCAATATTATAGCTTGTTTTCGGCCAATGAGCTCTTTTAATTTTACTTTTTCTTGCTGATATGTGAGCCCGATCAACTTGCGTTTATCAACCAAAATTTCATAACTTCAAGCTGAAGTGCAACTCATTGATATTGATATTGCTCAGGACTCAGGCAGCCTCCTGGATACATGGGATTGTTTTCAGTCAACATGCTTCTTATATATGATATAAGTCAATCTTGAGAGATTCAAAACATCCAACAAAACGACGTACAAGAGTACGGAAACCACCAGATAAACTTGAAAAGGGCCTTGGAACAGAGCCAAGCGAGCCAAGTGGTGCTCCATTTGTTTGTTTACAATGATTGTAGTGCTGATGTATTTTCAGGACTCTGACGGCCGGCTTATAAAGAAATAAAACGTTTTTACAAAAATTGTACGGCAAGTAATATTTATCTGGAAGAACTAAAAATATTCAAAAGCCAAACACTATGAAATACATGAATTGGAGCGAAAAAGTAACAAAAAAAAATCCAGCCTAATCACCGGCTCCTAAAACTGCGACAAAATCAGCACTTTTCCCCGCAACTCGTTGTCCAGACGTAAATATGCACAGGGAGGTGATCAGAACAGAGAGGATCTGGGGATGTGTGCCATGTTGTATAGAGTGTAAGTGTTGGTGATGTGGCTGAGATATCCGGAGTCGTGTCGTTGTGTTGTATTTGTCTTACTGCAGGGAAAGTCGGGGATCCGTCATCACTTATATTTTAATTTTGTCTGTCTAGAAGTTGGCTGAAGAATTGGCCGGCCGGCCGTTGCTTGCGTCGGCCTGCCGCCGGAGGCGATATGGGCCGTGCTGGTGCTTCTTTTCGCAGGTTGAGCACGCACACGGCGTTGCACTTTTTGTTGGCGTATGGCTCAGTCCGTTGTTTACAGGGGGTGGGGGAGGGGGGAAGGTATTTCTACACATATTTAACAGACAAAATACAAGCACACACATACAAGATACAATCACACATTTTGTTTTCTTTCGTATTTTTTTTCTATATCCTTTTTTCTGGGCTTTTTTGTTTCTTCTTTCTTTCTTTCTTTCTTTTTTTCATTTTTTAATTTTTTTCTCTATTTTTTTTGCCTCTTTTGCCTCTTTTTTTAATACATATTTTGATGCACGAGATATTCACAAGGGTCAGTCACATATATACAGGGTACATATGCAGGGATTCAGCACCTCTTTTTGTCCTTTTTTTGTATTTTTCATATTTATTTTGTCTTTATTTTTTATTTATTAATATATTTATACATATTTATATCGAGAACTTGAATATATCGAGATCGAGAATCGAGAACTTGAATAAGAAAGAAATCAATGCCAGATATGCTGTCATATTTAATGAAACATATATATATATATATATATATATATATATATATATATATATATATATATATATATATTTGCTGCTTGTTAGGTCGGCCCAGAGGACGGGAAGGGGCTCCAGGTGTGAGAGCCGATACTGCCCCCGCCCCCCAGGTCAGCTCTCCGCTTCTCCGATATAGGTGTCATAGGGCCGGCCCGGGAGGCGGGAGGCAGCTCCTGATACCGGAGTTTCGCGCCGCCCCCGCCCCCCAGGCCAGCCTGTCGTTCCGTCGTTGTAGGTGTTGGGGGGGGGGAGCCCGGGAGGAGGGGGACGGCTCTTGACGTTGGAGTTTTGTGCCGCCCCCGCCCCCAGGCCAGCCCGTGTGTCCTCTTTTGTTAATGCGTGGGGGCCGGCCAGGGGGACGGCAGCAGCTCTCGAAGTTCGAGTTGCCGCCGCCCCGTCCCCCAGGTCAGCCCGTGACTCCGCCGGTGTTGATGCGTGGCCACCGCACGCTGGGCCGGCGGGCCGGAAAAGCGCTAGAAATACCCCCGAGAGTGACTTTCCACAATATGAACAAAATATGTATCATTCAATCCCAAATTGATCAAAGCGTACGATTCTGATGCCATTTTTGCCCTGAGGTCGAAATTGAGGTGGTCAGTTGTCACCAAACACAAGACTATTTAGACTCGCTAGCGGCCACCACATTTGCCGATTTTAATGCTAATCTTTAGTTGATATTTATTAGTTGACCAGTTGTCGTTTTGAACGCAATTTTCTGTCAGACTAGTTCAGGGCACTGTTGTTCACTGTACCAACAACATTCTTACATAGGTTGCATCGCTTTTCTGCAAGATAAGCTAGCTTTTTGCAAGCAGCTGCAAGACCTAAATAAAAATCGTATCTAAATTTTTAAATAGACTTTTATAAAAACGTTATTTCGAGCGGCTAAAAATGAACATCTTATACTAGCCTCTGATTACTCATCTTTCGTTCCATATAGGTGCTTTGCTGCTTTTCCCTGCTACTTTTCGAGATATGCGCCAGTAAACCACATGATGTAGGGGCAATTGTCACCTCGCCGCTCTACTGACGGCCCGGCGCTCTTTAAAGCGCTGAAATTTATGAAAAACGAATGCTTATAATCTGAATAAAATATATGTCCCTGAGCTCAGAATTGATCAACGCACACAATGCTGTCAAAATTTTTGGGCCAAAGTCAATAATTAAGTCATTATGAACCCCCAAACACAATTTAGTGATAATCAACAACAACTTGCTCTTTAGTTAGACTTTTTGAGAAATGTTATTTCGAGCCGCTAAAGATGGCATGTCATGCAAACAACTAGTCAATGGTCTGCCATGCCCCATTGACGATTATTGCCTATTACTGCTACTTTTCGAGATATCGTCTGCTAAGTCACCTGATGTAGCTGCTATGCGACCCTACCGCGGTAGGGTCGCATAGCAGCTCAAAATTTGAACTTCATAGCTACCATAGGTCGGCCGGAAATGGCGTCAGAGTGACATCATGTTCGGCCGATTTCGACGCAAAACATTGAACCACGGCAATCGCTCCCAAGAGCTCAGTTTTCAAGCTAGATCTAATTTCTTTGCATGAAAGGACTTAGAATTGACTGCGCTATCAAACTGCTATCTCCAATTTTCAAAAGTTTCAAATTTCGAAAATTTTATATAATATTAAAATTTATATTTTTCATTTTTTTCAAAAAGCTTTTGACTTTTCGAAACAACCGAAATATATGTCACAGAACGCATGCTTATGACTAACTCTAGCAAGGTTTAGCTAAATATCTTCAAAAATGGCCAAGTTATACGCATTATTGCAAAAAATTCACAATTATTAATTTTTCAAATCAATTTTCAGTACGTATTTGACATCGTACACCAACATAAATAGCACCATCGTGTTCCTGAGCTTAACCCGCGCACCGACGGGGGTCTGCGCCAACTTCGCACCGACGGGGGGGGCGGATGACCGCCCCCCCTGAGATCTCGAGAACGAAGCAAGATAGCGACAAGCGGTAAACGGCATCGGATACGCACGGCCAAGATCTACAATTTTTACCAAGGTCATTTTCAGGTCAGGTCAAAAATGACGTCACAGGGATCGAAAAAGTCAAAATGGCGGCGCTGGATATGGAGAGTGTTTCTCGAATAACTTTCGAATTAGTCAAGATAGGAACAAACTAAGGGCATCATCGTGATCCTCTCGTCAATCCGCATCGAATGATATATATGTTGACCACGAAAGGTCAAGGTCAAAGGTTGACCTCAGGTCACGTGACCTCGAGGTCATCATGTATATCATTCGATGCGTCTTGACGAGCTGAACACAATGAGACCATCCACGCGTCTGTATCTTGTTCCTGTACGGAGTTATTGGCCAAAAACCTTTGGTGACCTTTGATGACGTCACATGACCTCACAGCTGCCCAATAGCAAAACAGACCTCAAGGTAGTGAAGGTTGATCGTATATGAAGTCATGTATGTTATATGGGGCCACTCCGACCCGTTTTAGTGGTAAAAACAGGGAGTTAATTTTTCCCCCATTGACTTATAATCGGGAAGTCGCGAAATTGACCTGACCTTAGGTCACCGACATCAAAATTCCTAGATATAAAAATTGTAGCTACTAATGACCTTATAATATCCTGCGACTTTCAAAGGCCTCCGACATCTACTGTAGCTCTGGCACGGTGACAAAGTTGCAAAAAAGTGACTTGAGGTTGGGTCATTCAAAGTGACCTGGTGACCTGACCTTAAAAGGTAGGAGGTTCAAACTTGCACACCATGTGTAAAATTGATGAGGTTATAGTCATACCAAGTTTCGCGGCGCTACGCGCCGCGGCTATTCGCGAAAAACCTCAGGGGGGGGGCGGATATCCGCCCCCCCCCCGTCGGTGCGCGGGTTAAACTGCATCCAATAGACACTTTTTTTTGTTGAAAACTTTTAACTCCAAAATTTGACCTTTTTTGACCTGAGTGACCTGACCTAAGCTAAATTCGACTCAAAATGACATCGAATGACACAGACGACATCAAATTCGAAATATATGGCCTAAATGGACCATAAAACATGTGTCACGTGACCGACGCATGATATAATATTTCCGTGACCTGTGATGACCTGACCCTGACCTGAAAATCAAAGTACAAGTTTGGTACCCTCAAGGTATCTAGAGCATCTGTTCGCGAGTGTATAAACCAAAAATGAGCCCGATCTGACTTGTAAGACGGCGGCCAGAGCCCAAAATGTGAACAAGCCGAAATTCTAATAATTTTTACTTTGACCTGACCTGTGACGTCATCGAGGTCATGACGTCATGACCTCGAGGTCAATGAAATTAGGTTTCGCTCGACAGTTTTTCCGGGGCCATCAGACGCCGTTTGAATTTTGACGATCGGCCCAGTAGTTTCGGAGTTAGGAGGGGGGGGGCTATGGAGAGCCCCCCCCCCCAGTAGGGCGTGTTATACGCAGACCCCAGTGGGGCGCGGGTTAATTTTATGTGGGCATAGGCCGCCAGGATGGCATACAGTTCCGCTGAGAAAATGGACGCCCATCCCGGCAGCCTTGTTTTAAGAGTCGTGGTTTGCTCGTTTTTGTACCGACTTACCACCGCTGCCGCTGTTTTGATTTCTTTTGTGTTTTTTGAACCGTCAGTATATATAAATGTGTATCCTAAATGCTCTGAGATTATTTGGCCATGAAGTGCCTGGATTTCGTTGTTTGTGTGCATATGTTTTGGTTGTTCTACATATGAGTAGGATTACTTTGGGATTTTGTGAGGCCCACCACGCCACCGGAGAGTCTGTATCTGGTGGATTGTGTAAGGTGGATCTGGTGGATTGTGTGGATTGTGTGAGATGTTTAGTGTGTCCGTAAGTGTTGTGATGCGGTTGCCGTATGATGTGTTTTGGTGTGGTTTGTTTGAGTATCTGCGGTGTGATTTGTATTTTATATATGGGATGCAGGGATGGTTATTTACTTTTTGAATTTTGTGGAAGTATTTAAGCAGTGATTCGGTCCGTCTATCTGTCAGAGTTGAAATATTGTTGTCACTATGGAGGGATTGGATTGGGGTGGTTCGATAGGCGGATGTGATGATTCGTAGGCATGTATTTTGGATTGTGTCTAGTTTCTGCAAATGTGTTTTGGCTATATTTTCAAATATAATAGATGAGTATTCTAGTATAGGCCGAATGATAGATTTATAAATGATGAGTAAAGTTTTTCTGTCGCCGCCAAAATCTGTTCCAGAGAGAGCTTTGAGAATGTTAATCCGTTTAGATGCTTTAGTTGAAAGTTGTTCTATGTGTAATTTGAAAGTAAGTCCTCGATCTAATGTAATGCCTAGAAATTTTGCATCGTTTCGAATTTCGATATTGTTATTGTTGATTTGAAGGGGTAAAGGATTCTCAGGTTTCCTCCTGCCGAATATTACGCATTGATTTTTTTTCGGAAGATATATGAAGATTTAGAGGCCGTAGGTTGTTTTGTGTAGTTTGTAGGGCGGAATCTAAGTTTTTGAGTGTTGTGTTGTAATTTTGATGCGAGGACCAAATAGCTATATCGTCAGCATATATGGCAATTTTGGATGGAGCTGAGACAGATTTGACTTTGGTGTTAAGGGCCAGGATAAAGAGGAGCGGGCTTAGGACAGATCCTTGCCTGAGAACAGACGTTGGGGTTTGGGAGTCAGATATATGGTTTACAAACTTAACTTGGAAGGATCTCTTGGTTAGGTATGTGTTAAGGTAGTGGAGAAGGTGGCCGTTGATTTTGGTTTTTAGGTAGTTAAGGAGTGGTTGAATGTTGAGTGTATCGTAGGCATTTTTTAAGTCCAGAAAAAGTGCTGCTGTATATTGTTTAGAGTCGAAAGCGTTTCTAATATCTGCTGTAATTTTGACAAGGTTATCTATAGTTGATCGTCCGGGAAGGAAGCCGCACTGATTTGGAGATACAAGGTTTTCTTTTTCAATAATGTAAAGAAATCTGTTTGTAATAATTCGTTCGAAAATTTTGTGAATTGTGTTTGTAAGGGAGATGGGTCGGTAACTGTTTAATTTAGTGGAATCCTTATTAGGTTTGTTTATAGGGATGATGTGAGCGTGAAACCAGTTTTCAGGATAGGCGTGTGAGGTAAATGCATAAATCAATGAGTAAAGAAGGGCTGATTTAGCGGTTTTTCCAATATTTTTAAATAGATGATAATGAATTTGGCCTGGGCCAGGACTTGAATTTCCGGTTCTGCTAATGGCATTGTCTAATTCGTATAGGGTGATAGGGAGATTGTATATTTCGGTAGTGGGTTCGTCTGGGATAATTAAGGGAACTGGAGGAAGGATACTTGAGGAGATTGAGTTGTAAAAGGTTGAAAATTGCTCTGAAATTTCTTGTGGATTTGTAATTGCAGTGTCTTTGCCTGTTCGGGTCGGTAGTCTGTGCGCCCAGCAGAGCCGTCCGTTCAGCACACGGTGTATTACACAACTGCCAGTCCCCCGCTCGTAACTCGGGGTTGGCCGGCACACGCACAGCCGTACGGCAACGCCACCGCTAGGTGTCGTGCCGTACTGACACAGATGTCGCGCGAGTCGCCATCGCGCCACAACACCACCCCCCACCGACTTTACATCTGCATCACCAGGCGATCCGGGGGTCGGCGCACCCGGGTCGATCGACGTAACGGTTCAGCTTCTCTTCTCTGACCTCCGTCTTGTTTTCTTTCCTGCTCTTCTTTTCTTTCTTCCTCTCCGTCTGCTCTTCCATCTTGCCGTTTTTTCTGGTCATTCCCTCTCTGATCTTTCTGTTTTTGTCTCATCTCCCCTCCTTCTTGCAGATCTGTTCTTTCTCCCTCTTCTTTTCTTTCTACCCTTTCTTCGGGGTTTTCAGCTTGACGTTCTTCGTGATCATCTCTTCTTTGTTCTCTCTCTTCTTGTTTCTTGTCTGGGTTTCTTTCTGGGCGGTCTTCCCTTCCGTCCTCTTTCTCCCGTCCTCTCTCTTGGCTCTGATCCTCTCTCTCGTGCTCTGTCTTCTCACCAGCGTGGATAAGCTGGTCTGCGTGTCGGCTCCATACGGCTACGCCAACGTCTACTTCGTACGATACTGGTCCTGTCTTTGCTAGTATCTTCCCTCGTTTCCACTTGGGGCCTGAGTAGCTTCTCGCCCACACTTCCTGACCTTCTTGGAAGAGGCGGTGGCGTCCACCAGCATCTTCGATCATCTTTTCTTGAGCACCTCTGGCTGTTGTTCTGTCATCCGGTCGGAGGAGGTCGAGACGAGTCCGGATGTTCCGTCCGTATAGCATCTCTGCTGGGGTTTTGCCAGTAGCAGCTACTGGCGTAGAGCGGTGATTCATCAGGAACCGGGCCAGTCGCTGCTCTACACTGCCTCCTTCTCCTTGATTGGCCCGTAGACCGTTCTTGACCGTTTGTACGGCTTTTTCGGCTGCACCATTGCTGCTTGGGTGGAACGGCGCTACTCGGATGTGCCTGATTCCGTTTTTCTTAGTGAACGTCGCAAACTCTTCCGACGTGAACTGTGTCCCGTTGTCTGTTACGATCTGTATGGGCAGACCGTGTCGGGCGAACAGCTTCCTCAGCTCCTCGACAGTTCGTTCTGCAGTCGTCGACTTCATTGCCGTCACTTCGATCCATTTGGAGAAACTGTCTGATACGATCAGCAGCATCGTTCCCTGAAATGGACCGGCGAAGTCAACATGTATGCGCTCCCAGGGGCCTGAGGTCTGCTCCCATGGGTGCAGAGTCGACTTTGGTGGCGCTGCTCTCTTCTCCGTACAGGCTGAACAGCTACTGGCCAGATTCTCCAGCTCACGGTCCAAACCTGGCCACCATACGTGTCGACGGGCCAGCTGCTTCATTTTGCTGCTCCCCATGTGTCCTGAGTGTACTTCTTGCAGCACTCTGTTCCTCAGTTTGGTCGGCACCACCAGTCTTCCTCCCCAGAGTACGCAGTCGCCCTCCGTGGACAACTCGTCCTGCCTCAGGTGGAACGGCTTCAGCGTAGGATCCACCGTTCCCGGCCATCCGGTGCGCACGTACTGGAGTACTCTCCCGAGTACTGCGTCCCGGCGAGTGTACACCTCCACTTCTCTTGCGTGCAGCGTGGGCCCCTCGTTCTCCGTGTTCAGTACCTGGGGGCACCATTCCTCTTCCTCCTCTTGTGTGACGATGCTCAAAGGCAGTCTCGACAGTGTGTCGGCGATTCCCATCGCATCTGTTCTGCGCAGCTCGACTTCATACGAATGCGCGGCCAGCTGTAGCGCATATCGCTGCATCCTTGCCGCAGCCAGGCTCGGCAGCTCACGGTGTGGGTTGAGAATCATGGACAGCGCTCTGTTATCAGTGACCAAGCAGAAACGACGTCCATACAAGTACTGATGGAATTTCTTGATTCCAAAGGAAACAGCCAGGGCTTCCTTTTCCAGCACTGAGTACTTTTTCTCAGTTGCAGTCAGTGTTCTTGAGCTGTAGCACACCGGGCGCTCCAGTCCGTCAGACAGGACGTGGACCAGTACTGCGCCTACTCCGACTGAGCTGGCATCAGTGATCAGTTTGATGGGCATCTGGGGATCGTACCTCATCAAAACTTTGTCACTGGACAGCACTCGTTGGATCTCTTCCACCGCTCTCTTGCATTCACGGCTCCACTTCCACTTCACCTCCTTCTTCAACAGGTTGTGGAGAGGCGCCAGAGTTGTTGCCATGTTCGGGATCAGTCTCTGGTAGTAGTTCAAACTACCGAGCAGTGTTCGCAGTTCACTGACGTCCTTGGGCTCTGGCATCTTCAGGAGAGCCTCGATCTTCTCCGGCACTGGCTTCAGGTCGGTCCCTGAGATCCGCCATCCCAGATACGTCACCTCCTTGAGGTTGAACTGGCACTTGCTCCTTTTCAGTCGTACTCCATGTTCGGTCAGTCTCGCCAGCACCTGGTCCAGCGACTTCAACATCTCCTCCTCTGTGCCTCCCATCACCAGTAGGTCATCCAAGTAGTTGACACATCCATCCAGTCCCTCCAAGATTCGGTCCATGGCTGATTGGAAGATGTCGCCACAGGAACTTATCCCGAACGGTAGCCTGTTCATGCGGAGAAGTCCCTTGTGTGTGGTGACAGTCGTCATGTTCTTCGACTCGTCGTCGAGCTTCATCTGCAGGTATGCATCCTTTAGATCTAGTTTGCAGAATCTCTTCCCTTTTATCCTCACGAACAGCTCTTCAGGTGTGGGCAGAGGGTGCTTCTGTACCATCAGCTGCGGGTTGACTGTGATCCTGTAGTCTGCAGCTAGTCGGACACTTCCATCCGCCTTCGGCACAGGGACTAGCGGCGTTCCCCAGCCTGTGTTGAGGTTCCTGTCCACTTTCTCTGCCACACCTTCTCTCAGCCACCTGTCCAGCTCTGCGTCCACCTTCTGAAACAGAGCATGTGGGACTTGTCTCGCTTTCCGGAACACCGGTCTTGCATCTGGCTTCAGTGTCAGATGAGCTTTGATGCTGACACAGCCCAGTCCCTCTTCAAACACTTCCTTGTGTTTCTCCAGAACCACTTCCAGCGGCTCTTGTTCCATCATGTTGACTCCAACACATCCTGGCACTGTCACCTTCAATGCCTGAATCCAGTCTCTTCCCATCAGGGCCCTCCTTCCAGTCATGTCAGCCACCACCAAGCACAGCTTCCTTCGCACTCCCTGCTCTGCGGAGACTTCCACATCTGCTTCACCGACCAGTGGAATCATGTGACCTGTGAAGGACTTCAGCTTCAGCTGTGATGGTCGGATGTCGAGACCAGGTACCATCATGTCCCGGCTCACAATTGACACTGGGGATCCTGTGTCAATCAGCATCTGCAGCTCACATCCATTGACCAGCACGGACACCTTGCTTCCCCTTTCCTGGAGGTCCTGCTTGTCACTGACTTCCCACAGGTTCAGGTGCATCACTGTCTGTCCTGCTTCGACTGCATGAACTCTGCCGCCCTTTTGCTGTCTTGGCATCCTCGTCTTGCAGCATCGAGCAAAATGGCCCATACCACCACATTTTGCACACTTCTTACCGCGTGCTGGGCACCGCGGACCACCAGCACTGTGTCCACGGAACTGACAGGCCGTGCAGGGCTTGTCCTCCTGTCCCCTGTTGTCCTTAATGTGAGTGGCTGGCCTGGTCTTCTGCATCAGATGCACATGCTGCTCTTCCTGATGGCTCATGTTCTTCAACATGTTCACAGTATGACCCTCTGACTATGATGACATTTCTTGTGTCACACGTCTGGTTTCCTCCCACACTCTTGCCATGGTCGGAACCTGCTGCAGAGAAAGGTTGTCACCCTTCTCCAGCGCTTGATGAAGCAGCTTCTCTTGTAGGCTGGGCTTACATCCAGCGATAGCTCGGTCACGCACTTCACTATCTAATCCTGAGCCACTGAAGCCACATTTGCGTCCTTGGATCTTGAGACGGCTGACATACTGCTCAAACTTCTCATCCACCTTCATAGTCATCTTGTGGAACGTCATTCTCTCAGCGATCACATTTTTCTCTGGAGCTAAATAGCTTTTAAATCGTTGTACAGCCTCCTTGAAACAATCAGTCTCACCTGGCATCACCACGGGCTGCAGTGACTCAAAAATGCTTTGATAATCTGGCCCCATCATGTGCAGCAGGACAGCCTTCTTCCTTTCTGGGCTCGATATATCTGCTGCTATGAGATATATTTCGAGACTTCCGACCCACTTTTGAAAGTCATCACCAGCTACATATTCCTTAACACCCGGCAATCCAATTCCAGCCATGTTCTGCTCACTGTTCTTCTGTAATTCACTTTTGGCGCCTTGCCAGACCGCTCTCCGTCCCTCTCTTGTAAACAACTTTCACTGACCTTGGCCGCCAAACCACACAAACAGCTGACTGGTCAGCTGATTTCCTCTGACCGCTCTGACCAGTCGACCCGAGATCAGCTGTTTCACCTCACGAACAGCTGACTCGTCAGCTGATTCCCGATCACCAGCCGACCCGCAATCAGCTGTTTCGCCACGTCCTCACCACCGCCCTGTCCACATGGCACACCGCAAAAACTCAATTATTTCCCGTCGCCGGTATTTCTTCTCTTGTTTGGCCTGCATTCCACCAACAGGCACGTAAAATCCGTTTCTTCTTCTCGTCGCCACGTGCAGTGTCTTTGCCTGTTCGGGTCGGTAGTCTGTGCGCCCAGCAGAGCCGTCCGTTCAGCACACGGTGTATTACACAACTGCCAGTCCCCCGCTCGTAACTCGGGGTTGGCCGGCACACGCACAGCCGTACGGCAACGCCACCGCTAGGTGTCGTGCCGTACTGACACAGATGTCGCGCGAGTCGCCATCGCGACACAACAGTTAT
Source organism: Amphibalanus amphitrite (assembly GCF_019059575.1). Lineage (NCBI taxonomy): Eukaryota > Metazoa > Arthropoda > Thecostraca > Balanomorpha > Balanidae > Amphibalanus > Amphibalanus amphitrite. The sequence goes on along the minus strand of NW_024881722.1, from coordinate 723,693 downwards.
GGTGTGGTTGTTATGAATAATGTATGCGGCTTTTTGTGTTCATGTTTTAGTCCTTTAAATGCTTAAAGTGTTCCCCATATTTTTGAACGTAGGGTAAATCTGTTGAATGAATTTGCAAGTTCTTCGAAATATGTTCTTTTAGCCTGTTTGATTATTTTTCTGCATCTTGCTTTTGCTTTTTTTATAGTCAAGAAAATCTTCTTCTGAGCGATATTTTAAAATCTATGTCGTGCCGTGTTCCTAAAAGTGATAGCTCTTTGGCAGTCGTAATTCCACCATGGTACTGATTTCGGCTTAGGGTTGTTTGATTTTGTGTATGGTATGTGAAGTTTTGCAGCGTCCGTGATGCTTGCGATGAATTGCTGGGGGGGTTGGTTGTCGCTCTATTTCATTTTGTGGTCGTAAAGGAGTGCCAATCTGCTTTTTTGAGGTTGAAACGTGTATAGGATTTGTGTTGTGTGGTGGTGTGTCCTAATGTGATGTGGATTGGTAAGTGGTCACTGAAGTAAGGGTCTGGTGAGGTTTCCCATGTTATTGAAAGTGCAAGTGATGGTGAGGAGCCTGTTATGTCTTGTGTGGTGTCAGTGTGTTTTGTGTTTCTTGCAGGGAAGGTAGGGGAGCCGTCATTATGGATGATTATCTGAGAAGAGTCTGCGAATTCTAGTAGAGCTTGGCCTTTGGTATCCGGAGTTGTTCTACTTTTATCCCATAGTGGGTGATGAGCACTAAAATCTCCACATATAATGAAGGGGGATGTCAAGGAGGCTATCAGAGTTTCTAAGTCGTGAATTAGTTCTGGGAGGTTAATGTCCGGCGGGGCATAAGTATTGATGACGGTGAGAGAATTTTGATTAGTGCTGATTTCGATTGCTTGGATGTCAAAGTTTGTTGTAAATTGGATTTCTCGGAAAGCTATGTTACTTTTGATGTATGTACAAACTCCTCCTCTTGAAAGATTCCTCCTCTTGAAGGTTGAAAAACTGCATCTTTTCTAGTTAATGAGTAAGTTGAAATATTGAAGTTATATGGATCGCTTGGTTTAAGATGAGATTCCTGTAAACAAATGATATATTTTGATGAAGTAATTAGGGCTTGTTTTAATTCAAACCAGTTTTCAGGGACTCTCCTAACATTCCACTGCAAGAGTGTGATGTTTTTGTTGTGAATTTACAACAAATGTGTGGTAGGGTGGTGGGACACTATTGTGTACTGTTCTGTTTACTGTTGTTTGTGACGGAGTGTGTAGTGGAAGTAGGACGGAGCCGACTGAAGGCGAGTGCGGCGGGTCTTGGGTGGCGTGGTGGGGCTGGTTGAGGTCGATGTGGAAGAGTCAGTGGATTGGGTTTTCTCCGAGTTGGAGAAGACGGCAGGCAGAAGTGGTGGAGGTCTGCGGCTGCGCTCGGGAGCAGGTACTGGCTTGGAGCCCCCGTTGGCCTCCGGCCTGGGAGTCGGCTCCTCAGACGGTGGGTTGGCCGGACGTCTGCGGGGGTCCCGGGTGGAGACCCCAGCTGGGGTCTCGGCGACCGCCTCAGGTCGCTGCGCTGATCGGACGGAGCCACTCGTCGCGCTGGCCGGTCGGGGAGGAGGAGTGGGGTGGTAGGAGTGGGCGTTGGTGGGTGGCTGGGAGGTGGGAGGGGCGGCGGACCGGCCAGAAGGGGTGGAGGGCTTGAGGGTAGGGTACTCCGCCTCAGTCATTGGAGGGGTGGGAGGGTCTGGCTGAGGTCGGAGGGCGAGGAGTAGGATTGGATGAGGGATGGGAATCCGCGTACGCGCGAGCGTGGCGGGGATCCCAACCCCGGCGGATGAGGAGGGTGACTTGGGTCTCGTAGGCCCAGCGGGGGCAGGATGGGTTGTTCGCGGGGTGGGCGCCGCCACAACCCGCGCACAGAGGATCGAGGGAGGAGCAGGATGAGGACTCGTGCCCCGCCTCGGCGCAGATGGAGCACGTGGGGGAGTTGGATCGGCAGTGCTGCTGGCGGTGCCCGTAGCGCTGGCACCGCCGGCAGCGGAGAGGTTTGGGGAGGACAGCTCGGACGGGGAAGGAGAGGTAGGTGGCCAGGATGTAGGGGGAGGTTCGGAGATGGTAAAGGTTAGGATTAGGATTTTAGGGGAGCGGGGTGGGCGGTACACAGAGGTGACGCCCACCCTGGAGAACCCCTCCTCAAGGTCGGACAAGGGAAGATGTTGCAGGGATGGGGCATATATCGATCCCTGGCTTTGGTTTAGGTGGGGCGGAGCCCACACCTTCACCTCAGCACCCGCGATTCGCCGGAGACCGAGCAAGGCTCGCTTTTCCGACGCCTCGCAGGCGACGAGGAGGTCGCCCCCTCGCAGCGGCCGGGCACGAGGACAGCGCCCGACCGCCGACGAGAGAGCGTCCCCCACCGCCCAGGGGGAGAGGTCGGACATAGGAGGGCCGTCCATACGGCGGATGCGGATAAAGGATGGGACAGGAGTAGAGGACGAGGGATAGGAGGTGGAGGTAGGGGTAGGGTTACGGGACATGGTGGAGGGAGGGAGGCGAGGTGGGTGTGTGGGGTGCGTGGGTGTTGTGGAGGTGGTGTTGGTAGGTGGTGTTGTGTGGGCGTATGTGAGTGTTGTCTTGTGTAAAGTTGTTAGTGGTGAGGTCCAGCAAAGTGTGACTTACGAATGTGTAGAGTTGCGATCGAAGGCAGCGGCAGCAGAGGTAGCACGTCGGTCGGAGAGCGAAACACGACTGTGTGTGAAGGATTGGCCTTTTGAGTCCGGGTTTTGTCTAGATCTATCCCATAGTGGATGGTGCGCGTTTGCATCACCGCATAAGATGATAGTAGTAGTTATGTTATCTTATATTCTTTCCAGGTCAGTCATGAATTCTTCAAAAACTACCCCTGGAGGGGCGTAGAAGTTACCTAACTAATTATTGTTATGTAGCGCCTAGTTGTTTTAATTTCTATAGCTTAAGTCAAAGTTTCTATAGCTATAGTCAGTTAGTTGCTAGGTTAATAATTTTGAAAGGGGATGTGATGTTCGCTATACGCGCAGACTCCGCCTCTTCTCCTTCCTCCCGGATTTGTTGAAGCGTCTTTTCTGATTAGAGTGTAATTTTGGATATTAAAATTGTATGTGTCGGTTGGTTTTAAATGAGTTTCTGGGAGGCAGTAAATTGACTTTTGAAATTTGATAAGTGCCTGTGTTGATTCATGCCAGTTTTCTGGAATACCTCGGACGTTCCACTGCAGCAAGGACGTTGTTGTATCCCGCTTCTGTCCACCTCGTCACACGCCCGGGAGACCCCAGAGTGCGGGTTTATTGCGGAAAAGCCAAGGGAAAGCACAACAGAACCGATTGTTTACATTTCCAATGCCACGTTCCCGGAAGAGAATGAAACTGTAGTGATGGGGGTCCTCTTCACTCGCCATACACGTAATACAGTCACAGAAATCCAGCACTAAACAGAGTAATAAATAAATACAACTTCGGCGCGGCTGAGACATATTCGGCGCACAAACAAACTCCAACAGACGTGTCAGCGTAGTGTCTGGCGTGGTGGGGCGTTATGCACATGTGGGACTACTTAGTGTTTCTGTCTGAGAGTGAGAGTGTGTGTGACTCGGCGGGTGCCGACTGGAGTCTGGTGCGGCGTGGGCGGCCCGGCGGGGTGGTGGGGCTGGGCGTGGATGAGTGGTGGTCGGTAGTGGTGTTGGAGTCGGTGAGGTTGGAGTCTGAGTTGGATAACCCGCTACGGACCGGCGCCTGACTCTCGTCTGTATCCTTCGGCTGGGAAGCCGGGGGCACCGGGCGCTCGCGGGGAGGTGGAGGAGGTGCAGGGGTGCCGTGAGTGTCGGCACCGGCGGCCCGAGGGGGCCGCGGCGGCACAGCAGAGGACCTGGCCGCGCTGGCCGGTCGGGGAGGGGGCGGAGGGGGAGCGTTAGGAGTCGACCGGCCGGAGGAAGGAGGGTAGCGGGGAGTGGGCGGACGAGGAGGTGGGATGTGGTTAGGCTTCTGAGGGAGAGGGGGGTACTCGGAGTGGTTGGTGGGAGGAGGACGGCGGACAGAGTCAGAGTTGGAGGGGATGGTGGTAGGGTCGGCGTCCAAGTGGGTCGCCACGTAGTGGCGGGCGTCCCTGGGCTCCCAGCCCTGTCGGATCAGGAGGGACACCTGGCACTCTGCCAGCCACCGAGGGCAGCCGGGGTCGGTCGAGGGATGCTCGTCGCCGCACCCGGCGCAGCACACCGAGGGGCTGGAGCAGGATGGGGAGTCGTGCCCCTCCTGGGCACAGGAGGAGCAGACGGGATGGGGGGCACGACAGTGCTGCTGGCGGTGGCCATAACGCTGGCACCGACGGCAGCGGAGGGATTTGGGCAGGATAGGGAGGACGGGGGAAGGACAGGTAAGCAGCCCTGACGGAAGCCGGCGGTTGGGGCGTGTCGAAGGTGAGGATAAGGATTTTGGGAGAGCGGGGAGGGCGATACACCCCGCGGACTCCCACGCAGCGAAAGCCCTCCTCCAGCTCCGGGATAGAGCGGAGTTGGAGGGATGGGGCGAAGATGAAACCCTGGCACTGGTTGAGGTGAGGAGGGGCCCATGCCCGGACCTCCGCCCCCGCGACCCGGGTGATCGCCAGCAGCTGCTGACGCTCCCCCGGATCGCAACGGACCAGCAAGTCGCCACCGCGGAGCGGACGGGCGCTGAGACAGCGTCCGACCGCCCCGACGAAGGCGTCCTCGACGGCCCAGGGCGATATGGATAAGTTCTAAAAATCCGGTTCTCCTTATCCGGGTCATTAACTCCATATGGTCCAAGAAAGCTGGCACACTACCTTTAAAGCCAGGCTCTTGGCTGGTTAGTCGAAATATATTAAGCCCGTTTTCGGCCAGTCGTGTTATACGGCACACGTGGATGACTATATGAAAAATCGGCACTTCCCCAAGAACTCCGGGTCCCAGCGTGCTTTGGTGATGTTTACACGTCCTTCGGCTACTTCCAGGTCTCTTTGAGCTCAATGTTTGGAAGCTCGATGGACGCCGAGACCTCGTGCCGTCTTGAATGAGTTGTTGCAGTGTGGGCAGGTATGCGTTCGTCCGAGTTCGGAGGACGAGCCGGCTTCGGTGTCTTGCGGGGTTTGACTGACCGGTGGTAGGCCGGGGTCTCTGCTATGCAGCCATCTTCCTTTCTTTGTTGAGACTTGCCGATTAAGAGAGTCTGACACCTCTTTTCTGACCTCCTTGCTTAAAGCTCGTAAAATCGAAAGGATCGATGGGCTGCACTTTCGTGGTCCGTATTCGTACTAAAAATCCAGATCAAGCCAGCTTTTGCCCTTTTGCTCTACGAGATGTTTCTGTCGCCTCAGAGCTGGCCCTCTTGTGCCGGCCGTCTACTTTACGGACGAGGACCTGGCACGTGGTCGGACTGATGCCTAGCCCCGCCTGGCTGAGGGTGTCGGTGAGCACCTGCAGCCGGTGCTCTAACATGGCTGGTCCTTGCCAGCACAACCAGATCGTCGGCGAATGCCAGGACGGTTGACGTGACGATCTTCGGCATTTTGGAGCATAGTTAGAGATCCGAAAAGTGCCTCGCCAAAATCGATGCCGCTAGACGGGCGTATAAGTTTCAAGTTGATCTTTTAAGCCGTCTGCCGTTCAGAGCGCCGCCGAGTCGGCCTATTTAGACGTCCGATTTCATTAGAATCCAGGATGATTTTCGGCGAAATGCACAAAACCCGTGCACTGACAGCGTGCACACCTAGCAAACAACACGGAGACGGTCGAGACGCGTCGTTTCATACCACCCACTCTGACCTGCAACATGCGTGTGAGCCGCCAACCGCGTTCATCAATAAGAGGGGTTTGCTTTATATTACTTATAGGCTTACGTAAAACCGTTCAATTTGACGTCGGAGCTCATGAGAAAAACTCGCCGCCCCGAGAATCGAACTCGGCTCCTCTAGGTAATTTGCGAGGATAATAGCCACTTGGCCACAGGCGGTTGGTGGACGATCGGTCTGATTGACATTCAAACTTTGCAGGCAACTGTGTTCACCAATTATGCTATCGTAAGTATAACTTGGTCTTTCGGATGAACTATTTTCCCAAACAAGATCAGGGGTTTTAGCTAGTTGTAAATATTCAACACAACATTACAATTTCTCATCGAGTAGGTAAGCTCCACGATCCGCGAGTCTTCCGCTCCGCCCCTGCACTTGACGTCACCTGCCAAGCGCCGCTACAGCCTTTCACTCCGCCCATTGGCATGACGTCACGGCTCGGTCTCCGAAGACGTGTATACAGTTTGTAAATTTGCCGCCCGGCGACTCCCCGAGACTCGTAAAGTAATCTCGGATTCTCTCACGCCAGATGTTGCTCGGCGATCGAGATGCCGAGTCCCTGGCAGGCATGTCTTTCGACGGAGGCTCCGCGGCTGGACTCGCGTTTGCCTCGTTTTGGGGCTGCTCCGAGGAGCGTGCCACATCACTTGTTTGGGGCTGCCCTTGCGGGTGTGCCACGTCGCAAATCGGTGAAGAGTGCGGCCGCCCCGAGCCAGCGGGGTACGCCTCGTTTGTCGTGGATGGTTGGCGCGCTTGTAGGTCCGGCGAGGACGGCGCGGCGGCGGCCCCGGCGGCAGGTGGACTTGATTCGCCTGCGTCCGGCAGGAGGGAGCCCAGGATCCTCTTGTATACAGCTGTTCGTCGCTGTCCCTTGATGGCCTCCACACTCCTGCCGGGCATCACCTCCGCCAGGGCCAGGTTCAGGTTCTTGATGCCTTGCCGCACCATCCCCGACTCTCGCATCGCCATGAGTTGTCTTTCTTCGGGGTCCCACCTCGCCTTCTTGAGCGCCGCCCGGTCTTCGACGACGTCTCGATGGAATTCGGCGAGGTGGGCCCGGCGTTGGTGTAGTCTGCGGCCGGCGAAGGTGGTAAATCGCCGGCCGCAGTCGGGACACACTTGCGGGTCGGGTGTTGGATCGCTGGCGGGAGCCGAGGCCCCCGCCGACCCCTCCGCGCCCTCCGCCCTGGTACACTGTGGTAGGCGTCTCGCGCCGCCTTGTCCACTTGATTTGTTCGGTGTTTTAGGGCCACAGTATGCTTCGCCGGCACGGGCTGGCAACCCATGCCGGCTAGCGGTTACCCTCCAGCTCTTGGCCGACCGCAGGGCGCTAACCCCACGGCCGCTGCCCGGGCTGCGCCACGAGGAGGCGGCTGGTAGGGACTTGGGGCGACCGGGATGGCGGTTGGCCGCCCCTTAGCAGCCCAAGAGAGTCATAATTACTCCCGCCGTTTACCCGCGCTTGGATGAATCTCTTCACTTTGACATTCAGAGCACTGGGCAGAAATCACATCGCGTCAACACGGACCTTGGCCATCACAATGCCATGATTTAATGTCCATCGGATTCTTCTGGTCCGTGCCAGTTCTGAGTTCCCTCTCATAGCTCGTTTTTTTAGCAGTTTGAATACAGCACGAGAATTGCTGGCTGAGTTACTGAGAAAACTGGTTGGTGCACATTGACTACGTTTCCATGAGCAAAGGGATTCGTATCCGGATCAGTGAAGCCGCTACTGATCCGGATGACTGGGGCCGTTTCCATGGGTAAAGCCGGTACTGATCAGGATCAGTGAAATAAGAGCTCAGCCACCAGCTCAGCCACTACTGATCGGCTTACGAGTATGGCACACTTTGGCAATTAATAAAAAGTCCAGTTAACATTGTTGCCTGGTCTTGTGCAGAAAATCGACAAGGATCTTCCGTCCTGAAAATAAGCTTTCCTTTATCATTCATACCCATAGCCAACTCGGCTATTGGGAAAATCTTGCCTAAGAAACTGTCTAAAAAAAACTGGAAAAACTGTCTACAATAACTCATTTTTCAGTTCGATTCATGTTTACAAAATAATAAATTAAAATAATGCCAGGAATGATAAATGAACTTATCAGTAAATTTCAGGGCGTCTAACATATTGGCATATTATCGGCGTTTAAAAGTTATTTAGCAATTATTATTCATTACCCCAATACAATGTGCGCCAACCAGTTTTCTCAGCAATTCAGCTAGCAATTCTCGTGCTGTGTTCAAAAAGACTACTACAGTGAGGGTCGAACTTAAAAAAAACGAGCTATAATTGCCGAACGACGCGGTGGTTCCCGTCGACTGTGCGCGCTACCGGCGCGAACCGGCGACGGCCAACCAGGCCGACAAGCCAAAGTGATCAATGTTGCTTGCAATGCAGCTTTTGAGCCACACCCGTTCCTCGTTCAAGAGGTTCCATTGGCTAGCTCTACTCTACGGAACCATTTGAAACCATTTCCGTCCATTTTCTGTGCATTGCCTGCCACACTGCGCATTGTGATTGCTTACTCTATTGGCCCCTTCTGGCCATCCGACATCTGCGATTTCGGCTGAGTTGGTATCTTATTTGCTATGTTCTTCTTTCTTTTTTTCGGATTCTATGCCGAATTTCTGGTGACACACGAACTTCTTTGGCCTTTTTTTAAATAGATTGTTGTGTTGCCTCTTGTCTTTTGTGTGTATATATGTAAGTGTTCTTTCTCGCCTGATATATGTGCTTGCAGGTCTTGTTGATAAAGTGGTCGTCACCGCCCCGGCGACGGCTAGCTGATCAGTCTCGGCGCGCTCCAGCGTCCTTTTCTTGTCGGTCCTCCAGTGACCAAGCCAATGGTGGTTCAAACCGCTTTCACCCCCGCGGCGGTCAACATGCTTTTGCTGGAGCTTTTTTTCTTTTGCCGTCTTTTTTTCTTTCATCTTTTTGAAACAAACAATATCTCGTCGTATTTTGTTATTTAAGCCAATGGTGTGAAGTTTACCCAGTGTCTTCCGCTACCGTTGCCGATTTCACCGTTAATCCAAGATCATCGCACGCTACGGCTGCCCCCGACGCATACCCTCCGACAACGCCGACAACTTTTCTGGCTCATTGCTTGCGGAGGTGTGTCGCGTGCCGGGCGTAGACAAACCGTTTTTGTTCACCTCTCATCCAGAGGGAAAATCGAAATGTGAGCGGATGACGGAAGCCATTTTATATATGATGGTCAAATACGCCAATGAAAGTCACAATGACTGGAACTTACAACATTCCCCTTTTCATGACTGGGTATAAAGATGCAGAGTGCATTTTCCACTCGGTCGCTCACTGTTCTTCCCGTACCTTATGTTTGATAGAAACCTTAGATCGCCAGCGTCTGACGAGCTCCCGACGTCCTCTGCACCGAACAACAGCCACCATTGCTGACTAGGTGTTTGCAAAGAGTGCCAAGAAATATATGAGTGTCAAGTTTAGTATATTTAATAGTTAAATAGGATTTCGGTCGTTATCGGAATAAACCAGACAAATCACCAACTAAGAACGGCCATGCACCACCAACTGAATCAAGAGAGAGCTATCAGTCTGTCAATCCTTACGGTGTCCGGGCCTGGTGAGTTGTGCCGCGTGTTGAGTCAAATGAAGCCGCAAGCTCCACTCCTGGTGGTGCCCTTCCCTCAATTCCTTTATTTGGAGATTGTTGCTCGGGTTAGGTGTTCGCCCGAGTAGAGTCTGGGACCACGGCCTGGTGTTGTTGGCCCAGGAGCAGAGCCCACGGCTTCACCGGCCCGCGAGGACCGCAAAGGACTAGACAAGACTGTCGTCAAGGATTAAGACTGGATATATTTGGACTTAGATCTAACATGGTCAGCGCGACGCTCCACCCCATCTATCCTTATACCCTCCCTCTATCCTAATGGCACCTAGTGGGGATGACTTTTATATCTAAGAGTTATATACAGCTCTAAGTTAGTCTAAGTGTTGCATCCCCGCCCCCCCCCCCCCCCGACGGAGGTAGTGAACACGATTGGTGGCTGCTATATAAATATAGCTGCCAATTTTGTGGATTCTGTGAATCCGGTATTCGAGTGCTCCAGCCTTCCCCTCGGGCCAACCAGTGGACAGCCGCCAGACAGTCCCAGAAGGTCCTCGCGAAATGAAGGAGACTCCCTACGTACGGTAGGATCGGGACCAACCTCATCACAGGTTAGCCCCAGCCCAAGCCTTAGCCAAGCAGGTCCTCACGGCCATAGCGACCGGTCGGCCTTCTGTCCTATAAAGCTCCGACTAGCGAGCGGGGAGTACCGACAAGCCAGCGGGCTATTCCTATCGGCCGACTACCGAGCGGCCCTATATCCTATAAAGCACCGACTACCGAGCGGGCTTTCCTAACGACCGACTACCGGGCGGTCTTCCGAGGAGCCAGCCCTGACCGACTACGCGTCCACCGTATGACGTGTCGTAGAACGGGGTGCCGGCTACAGGGAAAGAAAAGGATGCTAGGCTAATATATAGAACTAGATATACATCCTACCTACCTATCAGCAACCCTATACATAACGACGGCCTGTGCCTGAGTCCTACCGCGGGGCGTATGTACAGTCCCGGACTACTTAAGGAATGCCCGCCAGGTCATAACGGACCCCCTAATGACACCCTCTTGGACATTGTGTAGGAAGGACTTGTCCGTGAGTTTGAGGTTTTTTGAGTGACCCGCACGCGGTCTCGCGCAGTATCAGGCCTCTTGAGCCGATGACAAACGCGTCAACCGAGACCTCTGTGACCTCGGGCCGATTTCTGGCCGGGTCACTGTTCAACTGTTCGCGCAGGGCCTCTCTAATCACCGAGTACTTTCGGATTTTATCCCGGTACCGCGCCCTGAGGCGATCAGCCCGGTTGTCGTAACAGACAGCGACGTCCACAGGAGTGGCCTTTGTGCCACTGACCATGCCACCAGGTCTGGGAGGTATTCCTCTCCGTGACACGGCACCCTGTGCTCGCTCAGGATGGTAGATCTCGGATCCATCTTTTGAGCTCGGTCACGGATCAGTCCACACACCCAGTTGTGGCGCCGAATTTGTGCCTCCCTTGATCCTGGGCACTCGTTTAGGGCGTGTAGCTGTGTCTCGGCTTGGCCTCGACACCGCCGGCACTCCTTCAACCCTTCGCCCCGACCGCGGGTTAAGTTTATCCGGGTGGGCAGGTTTTCCGAGACCATTTTCACCGCGGCTACGAACTCTCCGCCCCTGAGAGATTTTGGTTTCGTGAGCCATGAGTGTCCGACAGAAGACGCGTTTGCGTCGAACAACCGTCCCACCTGGGTGGTTCGGTAGGTCTCTGCTCGCGCCGAATGACGAGCGCGCGAGTGTCGCGAGATACTGGACAGAGACGTGTCCTCGGTACCGAGCGCCCCAACCCAGTACCGCAGCTCCCTTTCGAGCCTTTCGGACGCTCGGGCATAGCTGACCACGAGCTCGTCCGCATTTGCCTTTAGGCGCACGAGTCGCTTAAGGCGGGTGTAACCCACGGTGGAGTACACCTCTGGCAGGGCAAGACCACCATCGGGCGCTTTCATGTAGAAGAAGGCCGTCGGCGTGCCGGGAGGCAGGTGGAGGATTCCCCTTACCGTCCTACGCACGACTCGATCGAGCTGGCGTATCTCCTGTATCGGCGCCCGAGTGCTTAGCCGTAAGGTATGCATCTGAGTCAGCAGAAGGACCCGGCGTACCATGTCCAGTTTCTGTTCTGGCTTCAGTGCTGCCTTTTGGATCAGCTGGAGGTCTGACTGCCGCATGCGTTTCAAAATGGTTCGGCCCCTTCGGGGAGAGGGATAGTCCGAGGTATTTGACCGACTCAGTGATCTCCCGGTTCATGATCGGTTCATCACCTATCGAGAAGGTAATACCCTCGACCACCTTCACCGTCCGGGTGCCTGGGGCGGGCGCCAGTCTGATGGTATGAGACTTAGACGCGTTCACCTTCATTGATCGAGCATCGAAGAATCCCCGAGCTGTAGCCAGCAGCTGGTTCATCCCGTGCACTGTACCACTGGCCAGGACGAGATCGTCCGCAAACGCCAGGGTGTTGAACCCATCGATGTCTGGGCCCGGCCTCAGCTCGTGCCTGGATCCCATAAGGTCGACCAACTCGTCCATGACCATGTTGAAAAGGATCGGACTGAGTGGACAACCCTGCTTCACCCCACGCGACATCCTGATTGGGTCAGTCGGGCCCTGCTTTCCGCGAATGACGGTTGTGACGCCTGCGTACAGGTCGCCCACAATCTCGACGAATCGCGGACCCACGTTGAACCTCTCAAGTGCACGTTTGATGGAACAGTGAGATACCATGTCAAAAGCCTTGGCCAGGTCCAAGAACACCAGATTACACTCCTTTCTCCGTTTTCGGCATTCCTCGAGTGCTGCACAGACTACAAATGTGTGTTCGCTGCACCCGTCGACCGGCACGAAAGCCTTCTGTCGGGGGTCGATTCGGACCTGCGCTTCCAGGCGCTTTGTCAGCAGCTTTGCGTACATTCGGTTGAGGACCGAACCGATCGTGATCGGTCTGTAGTCGTTCACTCCTGTGGGGTTTGCCGTTTTAGGGATCAGGGTGGTCCTGTTCACCCGGAGCTGGTCCGGGATTTTTCCCGTCCAGAGAAATGAGTTGAGGATTGGTCTGACCACGTCCACGCCCCAGCCGACGATCATCTTACCGGTGATGTTATCCGGTCCGGCCGCTGAGTCGATGCTCAGGCCTTTGATGATGCCGAGAACTTCGCCCTCAGTGAAGGGTACAAGTTCGACCGCCCCCGTGCCTTTCGGTCGGTAGGCATGATTGTCCTGAGGTGAGTCCGCGCCAAACCGCTCCCCATAGACACGAGCAACATCGGCGGTGTCCGGCAAGGTGTGGCTTCCCACAGTTCCGGGCTGCCTCAGTTCCGTCATGAGTTCGCGAGGTCCCTTCCGATACAGTTTTTGATGGAGTGCATAGCGCGCCCTCTTCCGCTGGTTGCGGTTAGCGGGCACCGCCCCCGTGTTAGGCGGATTTTCAGGGCCTGGCATTGTGCGCGCAGGACCCCTTTGTGGCCGAACCCCTCTGCCACCTTGACTGTCGGGGGCCAGATCACGTATCAGCACCCCGTACAGTGCGCTTATGTCACCACCCTCGCAAACCGCGTCGTAAAAGTCCCAGGCCTTCTCTGCGGCTCCGGTTAGATCCCGGTTCCGGGGTCGTTCGACCCGCTCGGTCCTGCCCCCTGCGCTGGGGGGGGGGTGTTCCCCTCGGGCGGTGGCTGGCCGCCCTCAGGGTCACCCTCGTGTCTATCCGCCACGTGCGGTGGTTGGCCTGGTGCCGGGAGGTTTTCGTCCTCGGCGTTTCCTGCATCCAGCTCCGCTCTAACCATCAGCTCTACTTCCCTGTACCTTGGCCTTTTCCTGAGCGCGTTGATCTGGTCAGCATTATGAGCCGGGAATCGGCGACAAACGAACTGACTGACCCCCATGCCACAGGCTGCCCTACCTGGCCACTTTAGGCACTCCTCCGCGATGTCCTTGAGGACGTCTATGGGGAATTTAGCGCGCTCTGATGGGTCAGGGAGTGATTGGCTGTAGGCTTCTGGATGTGCGCGTTTGCGGTGCAACTGCATTCCAGCCTTGGAGTTGAACTCCCTTTGACACTCTGCACAGGTGAAGCCTATGGGTGTCGTTTCATTCCGGGGTGTGTTACCCTCCTGGTTAGGGTCACGTTCCCTGCCAGGGGGAGTGTCGGGGGTGTCCTGGCCCACTGGCCGTTGGCTCTCGCCCCTCTGCTCCCTTTCAGCCTCGCCGACACCCCCACCACGAGGCCGCTCTACGCACCTGGCGGAGTGCGAGGCAACCCCGCGATAAGAGACGAAGGTTCGCTGACATTTCTGGCATCTCCACTGGATTTCAGATTCCGAGATGCTGTGCACCTCTGAGAGGTGCGACAGCAGGCGGCTTTTGCTCTTCGCAACTTGCCGCGGTGACGTACGCCCAGATGGATTGGCGTCACTAAGAGGGTTGCACTGAGTGCAGATTCCGTCACAGGGGTAGCTCAGAACCCAACGAGCACCCGTGTGGTCCTGGACACCCGCCATTCGGTGATTTTCCTCGGCGGGGTTCTCCACGCAGAGAACGAGCTCTTAGGAGAGCCGTTAATTTAAGCGCGGGAGAGTCTCCAGGACTCGGGGCATCACTGATGACACAGTGGCGAGCACTGATAACGGTGTGCTAAACCGGCAGCGCTACCTTAGCACCAAGCCGGGGGCGGTTAGACCGTTTCTCGTTTCTCGTTAGTTTCAGCTTTGCAACCATACTTCCCCCGGAGTCCAAAAACTCTGGTTTCCCCGGGGAAGCTGCCCGCACAGTCCGTGTAGTGACCGTTGCGAATTGCTGGTCGACATCGTTTACGGTTAGAACTAGGGCGGTATCTGATCGCCTTCGAACCTCTAACTTTCGTTCTTGACTAATGAAAACATTCTCGGCAAATGCTTTCGCAGTAGTTCGTAGGATTTCACCCCTCGCGTCGCAATACGAATGCCTCCGTCAGTCCCTATTAATCATTTCCCTTCGACTCTCAAAACGAACCAAATCGAGCCAGGATCGAGCGTCTCGGATGACGGGCGTGTCATAGTACGCCCGCTTCTGCTGGCCTGCGGCATCAAGGTCGCCGTTGTCAGCCACAATCTGGGCGTCGAGGACTGCCACTTGTCCTCGGATCTTGACCAGGAGGTCTGGTTTTCTAAGTTCCGCGGGGGTGTTGATCGTCGGCTCCTTGATCAGCGCCGACGCCCCGCGGTCCTTGAGGAACTTGGCCGCCAGGTCCAGAACCCGATTGTGCCTGGCGGTGCGCGGTGCGGCCGTTCGATGACACACCTGCGATATGTGGGCTAGGGTCTGCAACGTGGAGCACCCCGCATCGCAGGTGGCCCGGCCGCTCTCTGTGTTGGCCCTGGATGCCCGTTGGGCCGTATACAGGAGGGTGCCGCGCACCTTGATGGCACCGACAAAGTGACAGCCCCGCAGAGGGGGCTTTTACGCTCGGATCCAGTCATTGACGTGTGGTACGGGGACCCGCAGTTGCTACTGTACACGAACCCCAAGTCTGTCCTGTCCGGTAACAACCGATAACATTGATATCGACTGCCGGTCCCTGTACAAGAGCAGCTGAGGTTTCCTGTGAGTGCCCTCTGACAGTTTATCGTTGTTTCCTGTGAGGGTGCTGGGACCGTTTACTTAGGGTCGCTGTACAGTAGCAACTGCGGGTCCCCGTACGCCAGCAGCGGCTTTGAGGCCGCGTCCATCAACGGTTCGCAACAGTGTGTCGCGATGATGCCGCCGAATGGCCGCTTTGGAGTCGAGTCGAACTCCATTACGGGTGACGGGCTCGATCTGGTGCAGGAGTCCCCTGATGTAGGGTCCTCCTGCGAGCTCACGTACACTCTCGTAACTGCTGTTGAGGATACGACTGGCTCTATCGTACCTCATTAGCGGGATCGTTACTCGGAGCTCCGGGACCCCGAGACCACCATCTCGCACGCGCGCACGGATGAACGCATCCGAGGTGTCCGGAGGCAGGTGGAGCCAAGAACGGACGCTCTTTCGGATCGACTGGTCGAGTCGTTTCAGCTTTGTACTCCTGCATTTCCCAAGCACCAAGGTGTGTAAGGCGCCCGGGATGATGTTGCTGACGATTCCAAGCCCGTTCCCTTGGCTGTGGTTTCGCTAGATAGTAGATAGGGACAGTGGGAATCTCGTTGATCCATTCATACGCGTCACTAATTAGATGACGAGGCATTTGGCTATTCTTTTAACCTCTCCTTCTCCTCCTGTCGCCCTTACGGACATCGCGGCCGAGCCGTCTACTTCGCCCCAGTTCCTGATGGTCTTTTGGACTGTTTTTAGCGTCCGGGGGCTGTCGGACGACCCACTTCCAGTTGGTCCGGGTCTTCAGGGTGGTCTACCCGTCATCGTTCGCGACCTTCTGCTCGGCCGTGCCGACCCTTGTCTGCCCGTGGAGCGGAAGATCTTTACGATCTTTTAGGTGTTCTCGATTACTCCGATGGAGATCTGGGCCAGTTGATGGTCTGTGGCTCCGAGTTTCTTCAGGAGGGCGACTGACTCTGTTGCCCAGCACCCCCTCCAGTTCAGCGTGGCCGATCCGAAGTGGACGGGGTGCTGGGTGTTCAGTCTCGTCTTTGTCTCTTCCACGATCTCGGGCCGGTTGTAGTGGGCGACTTTCCTGTGGTGTGCGGCCGAGAGGTCGGCGTTGTCGGCGACGATGGTGACGTCGACGACCGCCGCCCCTCCCTCGGTCGCCACCAGGAGATCGGGCTTCCTAATTCCCTCTGGTGTCGGGATGTTGGGCTCCTTGATTGTTGTGGCGCCGGCATCCCGGAGATATCCCTCCAGTTGGGCGAGGGCTCTGTGGTGTCGCGCCACGCGGTTCTGATGTGTGCGGGTGCACGTCTGTGAGATGTGGCCGAGGGTCTCCGGTCTGCCGCAGCCGGCGTCGCACGCGGCGAACCCCTGGCCTCTTCGGGATCGTGCACTCCGCTGACCGGTGGCCACGACACTGCCTCTGATCTGTATGGCTCCAACGAATGCCGAGCCGGGCATCGGCGGGTTAGGCGCGGTGATCCATCGATGGCTGGCCGGGTGGTTCGGAGCTTCTTGGAGTCCCACGCCGTCCACTTTGTTGAGGAGCTGCCGGCGGTGCTCTTGGCGGATTCTCTCCCCGGTGGTGTGGGGTAGCCGGCAGCGGTCCTTCATCCGTCTCGGTGAAGGCCTCGATTCAAGGCGCAGTGGTGGTGGTAGTGAGGTGGCGAACGGGCGGGTACTCTGATTCCTCCAGTCTTGTCATGCGCCGGGTCCTCTGCAGCGGGACGGTGAGTCGGAGCTCGGGGATTCCGAGCCCACCGTCGGTGGGGTGCGCGTGGAGGAACGCCGTCGGGGTGTCCTTCGGGAGGTGGAGGAACTCCCTGACGGCTGCCCGGATCGTCTGGTCTAGTCGTCGCAGCGTGGCCTTCCGCACGTCTCCGAGGACCATGGCGTGCATGGCGGCTGGCAGCACGTTTGTTCGTAGGATTTGGAGCCGGTGGTGGGGCTTTAGCGGTGCCCGCCGCAGCTCCTGGAGATGGGCGCCGATCTTAATGTCACTGTCTCTCTTGATTCCGCGGGCCGAGTATTGCACTCCCAGGTACTTCACCGCCCCTTCGTGACCGAGGTCGGGTAACGGTGTGCCATCCACGACCACCCGGACTTGTGTGTCGAGGTAGCGGATCTTCTGCTTGCCGTCGACCTTAGCGATCGAGGTCCAACACTTCTCTGGGTGGATTTGAAGACCCGACGAGGCCATGGCCTTGGTGATCTCGCTGATGCGATGTTCAAGTAGCATGGGTGTTCTTGCGAGAATCACCAGGTCGTCCGCGAAGGCCATGACGGGTGGTATGTCGGTGGCTTCCGCGGTCCCGATCGTCTGGGAGATGGCCTCGTCGATCACCGCGTTGAACAGCCAGGGGGACAGGGGGTCCCCCTGGCGAACTCCGCGGGTGGTCAGGATCTTGGCCCCTCGCCGCAGCTCAGTCGTGGCGTCCCTGTAGAGGTTGGCGACGATGGCCACTGCGGGGGCAGCCCTGCGCGCGAAGCGCATCGCACGATGGAGTAGAGTGGTGTGATACGCTGTCAAACGCCTTCGCCACGTCCAGCCAGGCGATGGAGAGCGGCTGGCGCTGCAGGACTGCCGTCTGGATGATGGTCTCCAGTAGCGTTGTGCTCTCAGCCGTGCCGTCTGCGACCACGAAGGCGCGCTGGACGGGGCTGAGAGGGCACAGGTGGGCTGCCCGACGCGCCAGGAGTTTCGTGTATGCGCGTACCACCACTGACGACACGGTGATGGGGCGGAACTTGGCAGGCTCCGCCGCTTCCGGCGTCTTCGGTATCAAGGTGGTGCAATGAGACCATCCCCAGCGTTCTATCTCTTTCCAATCGCGAGTTATTGGCAAAAATCTGTTTGTAGCCTCAAATGACCTCGGATGACCTTTCTAGATGCTATCAGCAAAAATGACACCTTGGTCATCACGGGTGGTCCAAATCATTGTGATTCTGAAATATTTGGACTGTTCCTATGCGTACACACGGATCTAGAGGCATTTTCGTTTTTCTCCATTGACTTGTAATGGAAAGGTCGCGCCACTGACCTGACCTTTCGTGGTCCGTATTCGTACTGAAAATCCAGATCAAGCCAGCTTTTGCCCTTTTGCTCTACGAGGCGTTTCTGTCGCCTCTGAGCTGGCCTTCGGACACCTGCGTTATCGTTTGACAGACGTACCGTCCCAGTCAAACTCCCCACCTGACTGTGTCCTCAGCGTGGGTCGGCCAGACGGACAAGCCGCCTTGCGCCTTGAATCGAGAATCGCGAACTCCGAAGAGCTCGAGACCCCTTATCACTGTGTTAGTTATGAGACAATGAAAGTAGTGGTCTTTCACATTCGACTTGCGTCTCCCACTTAGACTACACCTGCCATGTCTCCTCACAGAGCCAGATTAGAGTCAAGCTCAACAAGGTCTTCTTTCCCCACTGACGATTCCAAGCCCATTCCCTTGGCTGTGGTTTCGCTAGATAGTAGATAGGGACAGTGGGAATCTCGTTGATCCATTCATGCGCGTCACTAATTAGATGACGAGGCATTTGGCTATTTTTTTTATTTATTTTTTATTTTTTTTCCTCCTGCTCCTCCTCTTTCTTCCTTGCAGAGATGGCATCCGCTCCTTCGCTCCCCTGTTCCATCTGGGGGCTGTGAGGCGACCACCACTAGGCAGGGGCCGGTCTTCAGGGCGGTCTGCCCGTCACCTGCCGCGTCGCCCTGCACGGTCGCGGGCCCGCCTGTCGTCCCGTTGAGCGGAATGCCTTGAATATCTTGTACGTGTTTTCGATCACCAGGACGGATATCTGTGCCATCTGATGGTCGGTAATGCCAAGTCTCTTAAGTATTTGCGTCGATTCTTGGGCCCAGCACCCTCTCCAGTTCAGAGTGGCCGAACTGAACCGGATCGGGTGTCGAGTCACAAGTGGCGTTTGTGCTTCTGTTCGGATGGTGTCATTCTCGTAGTAAGTGATCTTACGCTGGTTTGCCTGACTGAGGTCGGCGTTATCAGCGACGACCTGGAGGTCTATCACTGCGGCCATGTTGTCCGTGGCCACCAGCAGGTCTGGTTTCCTGAGCCCAGCCGGGGTGGAGATTGAGGGCTCTTTGATGGTTGTTGCGCCTTAGTCTCGAAGGTAACCTTCCAACTGGGCGAGTGCCCGGTCGTGTCGGGCAGTTCTGTTGAGGTGGGTCCTTTCGCATGATTGACTAATGTGGCCCATAGTCTCAGGCCTCCCACAGCCGGCGTCACATGGGTGGAAACCTTGCCCTCGCCCAGACCGAGCTGCCCTCTGGCCGGTGAGGACAAGGTTCCCCCGGATTTTCAGGGCGCCGACGTAGGCTGCACTTGGCATTGGTGGATTTGGCGCAGTGATCCACCGCTGGCTGGCCGGATGGTTGGGAGTCTCCTTGAGGCCGGCCCCGTCAAGTTTCTCCAGCAGTTGGCGCCAGTGCTCCTTCCTGATGGCATTTGGCTATTTAGAATGTATTTATAGAATTTTCATGACGGGTAATAACAGACATGCACTGTACGGATGGCGGCGCCGAGGCGCCGCCATTAACATAGATCACGAGACACTTGGCGCCGCAGGCGCTATCACAGAGATTTGCCCCTTTCTTTATAGTCTCGGGGCTCGACGACTTCGGGCGGAGAGCGCGGGGGGCGCCTCGGGCTTCCGCCGTCATCTTGCTGTCGGCGGCGCCCCCCGCGCCCGCCAACGCTCCGCACACCGCCGGTCATCGTTATTTGATTTTGTTGCACGCCTTCGGGTGTCCTTGAAACGGCTTGGTTGGTGTCCGGCTTGGTCGGTGTGGTTGGTGTCGGTATCCAGGCCTTCGCCTACCCGATCCCTTGTCGGGTCATGGGCTGTCTACAAGTCCTCCTTCCCTCAACACCGCTTGCAGTCGCAGTGGAGTTACGGAAGATCTTGTAGACTTGGTGAGTGCCCTCAAGCGTCCGAATGGACAGGAGCTCGAGATGGCGGGGGCCAAGGCCAAGATCCGTCAGGGCCTCAGCCGAGGCCTTGGAGAAGGCGCCGCGCCAGTTGAGCGTCACTGAACCAAAACGGACACTTTCGGGCGCGACGTCCAGAGAGTGGCCGGCGTACTCTCGGATGACGGGCGTGTCGTAGTACGCCCGCTTCCGCTGGTCTGCGGCATCGAGGTCGCCGTTGTCAGCCAGAATCTGGGCGTCGAGGACTGCCACTTGTCCTCGGATCTTGACCAGGAGGTCTGGTTTTCTAAGTCCCGCGGGGGTGTTGGTCGTCGGCTCCTTGACCAGCGCCGACGCCCCGCGGTCCTTGAGGAACTTAGCCGCCAGGTCCAGAACCCGATTGTGCCTGGCGGTGTAAGAGAGTCATAGTTACTCCCGCCGTTTACCCGCGCTTGGATGAATCTCTTCACTTTGACATTCAGAGAACTGGGCAGAAATCACATCACGTCAACACGGACCTTGGTCCTTGGCCATCACAATGCCATGATTTAATAAGTCAATCTGATTCTTCTGGTCCGTGCCAGTTCTGAGTTCCCTCTCATAGTTCGTTTTTTTTTTAGGAGTTTGAATACAGCACGAGAATTGCTGGCTGAATTACTGAGAACTGGTTGGTGCACATTAACTACGTTTCCATGGGCAAAGGGATTCGTATCCGGATCAGTGAAGCAGCTACTGATCCGGATGACTGGGGCCGTTTCCATGGGTAAAGCCGGTACTGATCCGGATCAGTGAAATAAGAGCTCAGCCACTACTGATCGGCTTAAAGAGACGAGTATGGCGCACTTTGGCAATTAATAAAAAGTCCAGTTAACATTGTTGCCTGGTCTTGTGCAGAAAATCGACAAGGATCTTCCGTCCTGAAAATAAGCTTTCCTTTATCATTCATTCCCATAGCAAACTCGGCTATTGGGAAAATCTTGTCTAAAAAAACTGTCTAAAAAACGGGTAGATATGTTGAGAAACGGAATGCCCGACACCGTGCAGGAGGAATGCACAAATAAATATCTGCCAATGGTTTAAATCTGTATAATATAGCCTAAATTTTGAAACATATCATTCTAATAACAGTATGATTTGAATAGAATAATTTTGATGTGATATATGCATCTAGGCCCATTAAGGCAATTTTAAATGAAAATAAAAAATAAAAAGTCCAACATTAATCCCTATCGTAACGGCTCAGCTTCTTTCGAAGCTGGATTAGAATCCGGATAAGCGGTAAGGGATTACGGGTGTTTCCATGGGCAGCCTAAGCCGTTACGAGTCATTGATCCGGATCAGTGATGCCCATTGGAAACGGTCATTGATTTTGTAGACGATCAAATTCATAAAAATTATTTCTACCTGACATGTATTTTCCCAGACTTGCAGCACGTATTTGCCTATGCTTACAAAACCACAGGGATAGACGACTTGCCAGGAATGATAAATGAACTTATCAGTAAATTTCAGGGCGTCTAACATAATGGCATATTATCGGCGTTTAAAAGTTATTTGGCAATTATTATTCATTACTCCAATACAGTGTGCACCAACCAGTTTTCTCAGCAATTCAGCTAGCAATTCTCGTGCTGTGTTCAAAGAGACGATTACAGTTAGGGTCGAACTTAAAAAAAACGAGCTATAATTGCCGAGCGACGCGGTGGTTCCCGTCGACTGTGCGCGCTACCGGCGCGAACCGGCGACGGCCAACCAGGCCGACAAGCCAAACCAATCCATGTTGCTTGCAATACAGCTTTTGAGCCACACCCGTTCCTCGTTCAAGAGGTTCCATTGGCCAGCTCTACTCTACTGAACCATTTGAAACCATTTCCGTCCATTTTCTGTGCATTGCCTGCCACACTGCGCATTGTGATTGCTTACTCTATTGGCCCCTTCTGGCCATCCGACATCTGCGATTTCGGCTGAGTTGGTATCTTATTTGCTATGTTCTTCTTTCTTTTTTCGGATTCTATGCCGAATTTCTGGTGACACACGACCTTTTGTGGCCTTTTTTTAAATAGATTGTTGTGTTGCCTGCTTTCTTTTGTATGTATATATGTAAGTGTTTTTTCTCGCCTGATATATGTGCTTGCAGGTCATGTTGATAAAGTGGTCGTCACCGCCCCGGCGACGGCTAGCTGATCAGTCTCGGCGCGCTCCAGCGTCCTTTTCTTGTCGGTCCTCCAGTGACCAAGCCAATGGTGGTTCAAACCGCTTTCACCCCCGCGGCGGTCAACATGCTTTTGCTGGAGCTTTTTTTCTTTTGCCGTCTTTTTTTCTTTCATCTTTTTGAAACAAACAATATCTCGTCGTATTTTGTTATTTAAGCCAATGGTGTGAAGTTTACCCAGTGTCTTCCGCTACCGTTGCCGATTTCACCGTTAATCCAAGATCATCGCACGCTACGGCTGCCCCCGACGCATCCCCTCCGACAACGCCGACAACTTTTCTGGCTCATTGCTTGCGGAGGTGTGTCGCGTGCCGGGCGTAGACAAACCGTTTTTGTTCACCTCTCATCCAGAGGGAAAATCGAAATGTGAGCGGATGACGGAAGCCATTTTATATATGATGGTCAAATACGCCAATGAAAGTCACAATGACTGGAACTTACAACATTCCCCTTTTCATGACTGGGTATAAAGATGCAGAGTGCATTTTCCACTCGGTCGCTCACTGTTCTTCCCGTACCTTATGTTTGATAGAAACCTTAGATCGCCAGCGTCTGACGAGCTCCCGACGTCCTCTGCACCGAACAACAGCCACCATTGCTGACTAGGTGTTTGCAAAGAGTGCCAAGAATTATATGAGTTTCAAGTTAAGTATATTTAATAGTTAAATAGGATTTCGGTCGTTATCGGAATAAACCAGACAAATCACCAACTAAGAACGGCCATGCACCACCAACTGAATCAAGAGAGAGCTATCAGTCTGTCAATCCTTACGGTGTCCGGGCCTGGTGAGTTGTGCCGCGTGTTGAGTCAAATGAAGCCGCAAGCTCCACTCCTGGTGGTGCCCTTCCGTCAATTCCTTTATTTGGAGATTGTTGCTCGGGTTAGGTGTTCGCCAGAGTAGAGTCCGGGACCACGGCCTGGTGTTGTTGGCCCAGGAGCAGAGCCCACGGCTTCACCGGCCCGCGAGGACCGCAAAGGACTAGACAAGACTGTCGTCAAGGATTAAGACTGGATATATTTGGACTTAGATCTAACATGGTCAGCGCGACGCTCCACCCCATCTATCCTAATACCCTCCCTCTATCCTAATGGCACCTAGTGGGGATGACTTTTATATCTAAGAGTTATATATAGCTCTAAGTTAGTCTAAGTGTTGCATCCCCCCCCCCCCCCGGACGGAAGTACTGAACACGATTGGTGGCTGCTATATAAATATAGCTGCTAATTTTGTGGATTCTGTGAATCCGGTATTCGAGTGCTCCAGCCTTCCCCTCGGGCCAACCAGTGGACAGCCGCCTGACAGTCCCAGAAGGTCCTCGCGAAATGAAGGAGACTCCCTACTTACGGTATGATCGGGACCAACCACATCACAGGTTAGCCCCAGCCCAAGCCTTAGCCAAGCAGGTCCTCACGGCCATAGCGACCGGTCGGCCTTCTGTCTTGTAAAGCTCCGACTAGCGAGCGGGAAGTACCGACAAGCCAGCGGGCTATTCCTAACGGCCGACTACCGAGCGGCCCTATATCCTATAAAGCACCGACTACAGAGCGGGCTTTCCTAACGACCGACTACCGGGCGGTCTTCCGAGGAGCCAGCCCTGACCGACTACGCGTCCACCGTATGACGTGTCGTAGAACGGGGGGCCGGCTACAGGGAAAGAAAAGGATGCTAGACTAATATATAGAACTAGATATACATCCTACCTACCTATCAGCAACCCTATACATAACGACGGCCTGTGCCTGAGTCCTACCGGGGGGCGTATGTACAGTCCCGGACTACTTAAGGAATGCCCGCCAGGTCATAACGGACCCCCTAACGACACCCTCTTGGACATTGTGTAGGAAGGACTTGTCCGTGAGTTTGAGGTTTTTGAGTGACCCGCACGCGGTCTCGCGCAGTATCAGGCCTCTTGAGCCGATGACAAACGCGTCAACCGAGACCTCTGTGACCTCGGGCCGATTTCTGGCCGGGTCACTGTTCAACTGTCCGCGCAGGGCCTCTAATAACCGAGTACTTTCGGATCTTATCCCGGTACCGCGCCCTGAGGCAGTCGGCCCGGTTGTCATAGCATACAGCGTCGTCCACAGCAGTGGCCTTTGTGCCACTGACCACCACCAGGTCTGGGCGGTATTCCTCTCCGTGACACGGCACCCTGTGCTCGCTCAGGATGGTAGATCTCGGATCCATCTTTTGAGCTCGGTCACGGATCAGTCCACACACCCAGTTGTGGCGCCGAATTTGTGCCTCCCTTGATCCTGGGCACTCGTTTAGGGCGTGCAGCTGTGTCTCGGCTTGGCCTCGACACCCCGGCACTCCTTCAACCCTTCGCCCCGACCGCGGGTTAAGTTTATCCGGGTGGGCAGGTTTTCCGAGACCATTTTCACCGCGGCTACGAACTCTCCGCCCCTGAGAGATTTTGGTTTCGTGAGCCATGGGTGTCCGACAGAGGACGCGTTTGCGTCGAACAACCGTCCCACCTGGGTGGTTCAGTAGGTCTCTGCTCGCGCCGAATGACGAGCGCGCGAGTGTCGCGAGATACTGGACAGAGACGTGTCCTCGGTACCGAGTGCCCCAACCCAGTACCGCAGCTCCCTTTCGAGCCTTTCGGACGCTCGGGCATAGCTGGCCACGAGCTCGTCCGCATTTGCCTTTAAGCGCACGAGTCGCTTAAGGCGGGTGTAACCCACGGTGGAGTACACCTCTGGCAGGGCAAGACCACCATCGGGCGCTTTCATGTAGAAGAAGGCCGTCGGCGTGCCGGGAGGCAGGTGGAGGATTCCCTTTACCGTCCTACGCACGACTCGATCGAGCTGGCGCATCTCCTGTATCGGCGCCCGAGTGCTTAGCCGTAAGGTATGCATCTGAGTCGGCAGAAGGACCCGGCGTACCATGTCCAGTTTCTGCTCTGGCTTCAGTGCTTCCTTTTGGATCAGCTGGAGGTCTTTGACTGCCGCATGCGTTTCAAAATGGTTCGGCCCCTTCGGGGAGAGGGATAGTCCGAGGTATTTGACCGGATTCAGATTCAGATTCATTGTATTCACGTTAAATCCGCTATTGCGGCTTTTCATCAACGTAACGTCAAACGTTAAAAAGAGTTGACATAGCAAAACAGATACACACAATTCAAGCACAAGCACACACATGCATACAAGTCAATCAATCATTTAGTTTGAATCACGCCCCAGCAAGTAGCGTTTCACGGCGGTTTTGAATGCTGGACGACCATTGTAACGGTGCATGAATTCGTTGTACTCCGAGACACCGCTATACAAAAGTTGCCGCCTGCCTGCCTCTGTTCGAATTCGTGGCAGCCTGAACCGGTTCGCATTTCGCGTGTTGTGACCCTGGTCGGACGCTCTGTCCAACTTGCTTGCCATCGCAGTCGGCTGTTGTGTCTCCACAATGCGGTGTACAGAGCACATTCGATGATACAGGGCCATGTCTGGTGCAGTGAGCCACTGCAGATCGCGTAACACATCCGACACTCTATCATATTTCCTCCGCCCGCTCACAACTCGCGCGCAAAAATTCAGTATCTTCTGAACGCGGTGCAACTCCGTAGCACCACAGGTACCGTAAACAGCGATGCAGTAGCGGAGTCGGGAAACAACGAGCGAGGTGACAATGGGCACGATTACGTGGGGCGGCAGAACGTGTTTTGCGTGGTTTAAGGCTAATAATGTCCCGGTGGATCTAGAGACGAGGCGACTGACATGGTCGTGAAATGATAGGTGCTTATCCATGACAATGCCCAGGTTAGTAACCGAGTCGGACTCACGGATGGTCGTGCCGGCGAAATTCACACTGATAGTCGGCATGCCTTTCAGCATCTGACGTGTTCCCAAGACGATGAGCTGACTTTTTGCTGCGTTGACCTTCATGTCGTGGGCGCAAAACCATGCGTATAGGATAGACAAAGCCTGTTCAGCAGTGCATATTAGTTGTTCAAGGTCTGCACGTTTTCCCGTGACGAGAAGCTGCGTGTCGTCGGCAAATTGCACAATGTTGACACCTGGTACATGCAGACACATATCATTCACGAAGATCGAGTACAGGAGACAACTCAGTGAACCGCCCTGAAAAACGCCAGTCGTTATGGGGAGGGTTTTTGACATAACCCTCGCCGGACCTATCATAGGCGGCGGAACGATTTGAGACAAGGGGGGGCACCATGGCTCAAGGAGCCAAACCTAGGGTACCCCCAAATCCTGTTTTCTCATCGGATCTAGGCCACTTATTTTTCGTCACAGCCCTGACACGATGATTTTTTTTATTTTTCTATTTTTTTTTTTACTAAACGAAAATGGTAGTTCACCCCCGTATGCAGGGGTATAATTTTATATCTCTTTGTGGGGGCATATGCACCCACAATCCTGAATTATGCCCCCACAATGATGAAAATGCACCTACAAGTCTTTTACAAGGCTGCAAGCGTCCTTTCGAGAGCACGGTGCCCTTCGCATGCTCTAACGGCGTCCTCCTGACGGACCTGACCGTCTCGCGTTCATGGATAATATAGCGTTTTTAATCACTCGGCGCCCTTCTGGGAGAATGGCGCACTTTTGACAGCACCGCGCCATTCTCATGGTCTAACGGCGCCCTCCTGACCATCTCGCGTCCTTAGGTCTCTGTTCACCGTGCATCCCTCGACTGTTCGGCGCCCTTCTGGCCTCTCAGCGCCCCTGAACCACATATCGACACCTTTTTTTTAAACCCCACATTTGTTCTCCGGTGAATTTCAGACAAGTTGGTTAGAGACCTTCAAAAAAGGTACAATCACTCGATTTTTCTCAAGTTTGTCTGTCTTGGCAGATAAAGCAATACCATGGAAGAGGCCTACGAACACACATATTTGATCAGGATCGGACGATTGGACACTTTTAAAAGGAGATCTTTCGTGCCTCCCGGAAATTCACGGGAGAGCAGATGTGGGGTTTAAAAAAAAGGTGTCGATATAGCGTTTTCAATCACTCGGCACCCTTTTACGAGAATGGCGCCCTTTTCATGATCTCAAGGCGCCCTCGTAACCATCTGGCGCCCCCACGTCCCCACCAACGTAGCACTACTGACTGTGCGGCGCCCTTCTGGCCTCTTAGCGCCCCTGGACCACATAGCGTTTTCAATCACTCGGCGCCCTCCTAAGAGAATGGCGCCCTTTTCATCGTTTCACGGCGCCCTCGTAAGTCGTAACCGTCTGGTGCCTCCACATTTGGTGCCCCTCCTACTGGATGGCGCCTCTCTATATCTTTTTTACGTCCTTCCGGTCAGTTTCCACTTTTAAGCGTGTATTTGCTTAGTCAGACACGTCACTTGAAGCGCCATTCGGCTAGCAATGTTATCAAAGTCGGTGTTAATTTAGGCTCCCACATACCTAAATAATATCTATCGCGCACCAAAACGGCCTGGCGCCGGGCGCCCCTACAGCTGGGCACCCACAATCATTTTAGGAAAATTACATCCCTGCCCGTATGTGTGGTTAACTTTAAGCTGATCCTCAAGTACCTATGTGTTTGTCTCTTCCTTATTGTCGTTTGATAAATTCCATTTATCCTACATGTATAATTCCCAAGAAGCCATCGCAGTACTAATCAGTGGCGAATCCCAGGGTGGAGGTCACATGGGTCATGACTTAGGGCCTGGGGTCACCACATGCCTGCCAGGAGCACCACAGGCCTGACAGCCGACAGGGGCACCACAGGCCCGCGAGGGATGCCACAGGCCTAGCAGGGGCACCACGGGCCTGTCAGTGGCACCACAGGCCTGTCAGGAGCACCATCGGCCTAGCAAAAGCACTACAGGTCTTCCAGGGGCCCCACAGACCTGCCAGGGGCACTATCGGCTTCGCAGGGGAACCACCGGCCTCGCAAGGGCACCATAGGCCTGTCAAGGGCACCACAAGCCTGTCGTTGGCAATTTAGGATTGTCAGAGGCACCACAAACCTGTCAAGGGCACCTGCGTTCTAACAGGAGCACCACAAACCTGCCAAGGCCCAGGGACACCACAGGCCTAGCAAGGACACCACAGGCCTGTCAGGGGCACCACGGGCCTGTCGGGCCCATGGGCACCTAAGTCATGTCAGGGCCCACCGTAGGCTTGTCAGGGGGCAGGGTAGGTAGGTACCACAGTCTTTCCAGGGGCACCAGCGGCCTAGCAGGGGCACCAGTCATCACATGACTAACCAAAAATAAAGAAAATAAAAATCTGAAAATAGGGCACCACCAAAATTAAGTGGCCGAAATCCGTTGAGGTTTTAATTTTGGGCATAGGTAGGGGCACCACTTCGATTCATGACCCTCCCTTTGGAGTTTTCCCGAATCCGCCCCTGGTACTAATACATCAAATTTAAGGGGGGGCACCTTGCTATTGGTGCCCCCCTTGCAGAATTCAAGGGGGGGCACGGTGCCCCGGTGCCCCCCCCGTTCCGCCGCCTATGGGACCTATTGGTTTTCTACATACGCGCCGGCCGAGGGGGGGGGGGCGGGTACGACCTCCCCTCGCCGTTTCGCCCCTGGTGGAGCTAGCGCGTCGCGGAAAAAACGAGCGTGTGCGCCGTTACGAGACGCAGAGATTGGTACCCGATTTTAAGGTCCTAGGTCAACCGGTGACCTCTGAGGTCAGGTCAAGTGCCCCAGGGTACGGTTCAGTTTTTGGTGAATAACTTCGCAAAAAACGGCCGCAGAGCGCCGATTTTGGCAGCATCGTGTTCGCCTCGCTCAGGCGCGTCGAATGATATACTTTTTGTCCGGGTCAGGTCAACTTGGGGTGTTGACCTCAGGTCAAGGTCAGGTCAGCACCCCCAGGTCACGAAGTTGGTCGAAAGAGGTCATGTCGCATATCATTCCATTCGGCAGACCTTCCTGAGTCCATTGGTGCCTTTCCCGACTCGCTAGCTCAATTTGATCAAGAGTTATTGACGAAAAACTAATTTGACCTTGATGACGTCATAAATGACGTCACGCAAGGTCAACATTGCAAAAGTGACGCATCTAACCTTGCAAGGAGTGCATCAAATCACGATTCTGTGTGCTTGAGATAGTTGGAGATCGTTCCCGGCGCCAGAATAGCAGTTTGAATTTTTCCCCATTGACTTATAATGGTGAGGTCACGAAACTGACCTGACCTCATATGACCTTTAGGAAAAATCCGAGATATACAAGTTGTGGGACTCATAATGGATACTAGATCCTGCAAGTTTCATTTCCCTGTGACATCTCCTCTAGCAGTGAGGGCGTTGCGAAGTTGCGACATCTGAAGACCGTGCAGAGGTTCACTTATGACGTCATAGGTCAGTGACCTGACCTGACCCAAAAATGCGGTTGGTGTCAAAAGATCCGGCTTGGATCAAAGGTCAGGTACGCTAAGTTTCAGCTCTCTATCGCCAGCGTGTTCGGAGCTATCGCGAAAAAACCCTATGGGGGGGGCGGCACCCGCCCCCCCCCCCTCGGCCGGCGAGGGTTAACTGAGGAACCCTCGGCGTTGCGGATCATCACTTGTTGTGTATGACCGCTCAGATAATTTCTAAACCAAGTGGTGTCCATGTTATACAGGCTCAACTTTTCTAAAACCGACTCAGTGATTTTCCGGTTCATGATCGGTTCATCACCTATCGAGAAGGTACTACCCTCGACCACCTTCACCGTCCGGGTGCCTGGGGCAGGCGCCAGTCTGATGGTATGAGACTTAGACGCGTTCACCTTCATTGATCGAGCATCGAAGAATCCCCGAGCTGTAGCCAGCACCTGGTTCATCCCGTGCACTGTACCACTGGCCAGGACGAGATCGTCCGCAAACGCCAGGGTGTTGAACCCATCGATGTCTGGGCCCGGCCTCAGCTCGTGCCTGGATCCCATAAGGTCGACCAACTCGTCCATGACCATGTTGAAAAGGATCGGACTGAGTGGACAACCCTGCTTCACCCCACGCGACATCCTGATTGGGTCAGTCGGGCCCTGCTTTCCGCGAATGACGGTTGTGACGCCTGCGTACAGGTCGCCCACAATCTCGACGAATCGCGGACCCACGTTGAACCTCTCAAGTGCACGTTTGATGGAACAGTGAGATACCATGTCAAAAGCCTTGGCCAGGTCCAAGAACACCAGATTACACTCCTTTCTCCGTTTTCGGCATTCCTCGAGTGCTGCACAGACTACAAATGTGTGTTCGCTGCACCCGTCGACCGGCACGAAAGCCTTCTGTCGGGGGTTGATTTGGACCTGCGCTTCCAGGCGCTTTGTCAGCAGCTTTGCGTACATTCGGTTGAGGACCGAACCGATCGTGATCGGTCTGTAGTCGTTCACTCCTGTGGGGTTTGCCGTTTTAGGGATCAGGGTGGTCCTGTTCACCCGGAGCTGGTCCGGGATTTTTCCCGTCCAGAGAAATGAGTTGAGGATTGGTCTGACCACGTCCACGCCCCAGCCGACGATCATCTTACCGGTGATGTTATCCGGTCCGGCCGCTGAGTCAATGCTCAGGCCTTTGATGATGCCGAGAACTTCGCCCTCAGTGAAGGGTACAAGTTCGACCGCCCCCGTGCCTTTCGGTCGGTAGGCATGATTGTCCTGAGGCGAGTCCGCGCCAAACCGCTCCCCATAGACACGAGCAACATCGGCGGTGTCCGGCAAGGCGTCGCTTCCCACAGTTCCGGGCTGCCTCAGTTCCGTCAGTTCCTCTGCCACCTTGACTGTCGGGGGCCAGATCACGTATCAGCACCCCGTACAGTGCGCTTATGTCACCACCCTCGCAAACCGCGTCGTAAAAGTCCCAGGCCTTCTCTGCGGCTTCGGTCAGATCCCGGTTCCGGGGTCGTTCGACCCGCTCGGTCCTGCCCCCTGCGCTGGGGGGGGGGGGGGTGTTCCCCTCGGGCGGTGGCTGGCCGCCCTCAGGGTCACCCTCGTGTCTATCCGCCACGTGCGGTGGTTGGCCTGGTGCCGGGAGGTTTTCGTCCTCGGCGTTTCCTGCATCCAGCTCCGCTCTAACCATCAGCTCTACTTCCCTGTACCGTGGCCTTTTCCTGAGCGCGTTGATCTGGTCAGCATTATGAGCCGGGAATGGGCGACAAACGAACTGACTGACCCCCATGCCACAGGCTGCCCTACCTGGCCACTTTAGGCACTCCTCCGCGATGTCCTTGAGGACGTCTATGGGGAATTTAGCGCGCTCTGATGGGTCAGGGAGTGATTGGCTGTAGGCTTCTGGATGTGCGCGTTTGCGGTGCAACTGCATTCCAGCCTTGGAGTTGAACTCCCTTTGACACTCTGCACAGGTGAAGCCTGTGGGCGTTGTTTCATTCCGGGGTGTGTCACCCTCCTGGTTAGGGTCACGTTCCCTGCCAGGGGGAGTGTCGGGGGTGCCCTGGCCCACTGGCCGTTGGCTCTCACCCCTCTGCTCCCTTTCAGCCTCGCCGACACCCCCACCACGAGGCCGCTCTACGCACCTGGCGGAGGTCGAGGCAACCCCGCGATAAGAGACGAAGGTTCGCTGACATTTCTGGCATCTCCACTGGATTTCAGATTCCGAGATGCTGTGCACCTCTGAGAGGTGCGACAGCAGGCGGCTTTTGCTCTTCGCAACTTGCCGCGGTGACGTACGCCCAGATGGATTGGCGTCACTAAGAGGGATGCACTGAGTGCAGATTGTATTGTATTGTATTTACGATCATGGGCGATCCACACATGGCGTGGCGATTACCGAGCACCCGTGTGGTCCTGGACACCCGCCATTCGGTGATTTTCTTCGGCGGGGTTCTCCACGCAGAGAACGAGCTCTTAGAAGAGCCGTTAATTTAAGCGCGGGAGAGTCTCCAGGGGCCGTATTCACGTCGACTTCGTAAGTCGATTTTCTTTCGTAAGTATAATTTGGTATTCACGTCGACACTTCTTAAGTTTTTATCGACGGAGTTCACGTGATTAAAAAAAACAACTTAAGAAGTAGGTCAAACTTAACAAAATTCTTACGAAAATGATCGACGTGAATACGGCCCCAGGACTCGGGGCATCACTGATGACACAGTGGCGAGCACTGATAACGTTGTGCTAAACCGGCAGCGCTACCTTAGCACCAAGCCGGGGGGCGGTTAGACCGTTTCTCGTTTCTCGTTAGTTTCAGCTTTGCAACCATACTTCCCCCGGAGTCCAAAAACTCTGGTTTCCCCGGGGAAGCTGCCCGCACAGTCCGTGTAGTGACCGTTGCGGATTGCTGGTCGACATCGTTTACGGTTAGAACTAGGGCGGTATCTGATCGCCTTCGAACCTCTAACTTTCGTTCTTGACTAATGAAAACATTCTCGGCAAATGCTTTCGCAGTAGTTCGTAGGATTTCACCCCTCGCGTCGCAATACGAATGCCTCCGTCAGTCCCTATTAATCATTTCCCTTCGACTCTCAAAACCAACCAAATCGAGCCAGGATCGAGCGTCTCGGATGACGGGCGTGTCATAGTACGCCCGCTTCTGCTGGTCTGCGGCATCAAGGTCGCCGTTGTCAGCCACAATCTGGGCGTCGAGGACTGCCACTTGTCCTCGGTTCTTGACCAGGAGGTCTGGTTTTCTAAGTCCTGCGGGGGTGTTGATCATGGGCTCCTTGATCAGCGCCGACGCCCTGCGGTCCTTGAGGAACTTAGCCGCCAGGTCCAGAACCCGATTGTGCCTGGCGGTGCGCGGTGCGGCCGTCCGATGACACACCTGCGATATGTGAGCTAGGGTCTCCAGCGCGGAGCACCCCGTATCGCAGGTGGCCCGGCCGCCCTCTGTGTTGGCCCTGGATGCCCGTTGGGCCGTATACAAGAGGTTGCCGCGCACCTTAAGATGGCACCGACAAAGTGACAGCCCCGCAGAGGGGGCTTTTACGCTCGGATCCAGTCATTGACGTGTGGGACGCCAGCAGCGGCTTCGAGGCCGCATCCATCAACGGTTCGCAACAGTGTGTCGCGATGATGCCGCCGAATGGCCGCTTTGGAGTCGAGTCGAACTCCATTACGGGTGACTGGCTCGATCTGGTGCAGGAGTCCCCTGATGTAGGGTCCTCCTGCGAGCTCACGTACACTCTCGTAACTGCTGTTGAGGATACGACTGGCTCTATCGTAACTCATTAGCGGGATCGTTACTCGGAGCTCCGGGACCCCGAGACCACCATCTCGCACGTGCGCATGGATGAACGCATCCGAGGTGTCCGGAGGCAGGTGGAGCCAAGAACGGACGCTCTTTCAGATCGACTGGTCGAGTCGTTTCAGCTTTGTACTCCTGCATTTCCCAAGCACCAAGGTGTGTAAGGCACCCGGGATGATGTTGCTGACGATCCCAAGCCCGTCCCCTTGGCTGTGGTTTCGCTAGCCCGCGCCCCAGTGTCAGTCTTGATTTTCCACGACCTGGTGTGGGGGGGGGGGGGTGTTTGAACACCCCCAACCCCCTTCTAACTCGGCTACTGGGCCACGTAGCGACACGCGGTAAGCGGCAATCGAAAAAACGTCCAAAATAAGGACGAAAACATATCAGTCATTTTTTGGGTCAGGTCAAAGAGCAGGTCACCAGAGGTCACCAAAGGTAAAATGTTGACTATTTCAACATTTTGGAAACTGCCAACGGCTATCTCGGGAACCGATAGAGCTACAGCGCCGCGGAAAAGCGCATTCGATAGCCCTTTTACATACCTTTCTGAGAAATGTTCTCAGATTTGACCTCAGGTCAATGGTTTAGCCTCCAGAGGGCAAAAACTCCAAAAATAGCCGTTTTTACGAAAATCGGTTTTTCGGCGATAACTTTTGACTCAAAAAAAGCCATGACATTACTTTTACCAGCATCGTGCTCCTCTCGTCGAGACGCGTCAAATGAACTATAAGTTGACCTTGAAAGGTCAACTTGAAAATTTGACCTCAGGTCAAGGTCATGACCTGACCGGAAAAGGTCATGTTGCATATCAGTCGATCCGCAACGTCGAGGCGAACACATCTACGGCGTTTTCAGCGCTCTAGCACGCCTCTATCAGATGTTATTAGCGAAAAACTGTTAGATTCTGTTCGTGACCTGAGATGACCTCGGGGACATAACGAGGGGTCACAGTTGCCATTTTCCGGTTCAGTGTGTCAATTTTACCTACTTTTCGATGTTTGAGAGTGTCTAGAATAGCGTTCGTGCAAAACAGACGCTTTTCAATTTTCTCCCGTTGACTTATAATGGAGAGGCCGCAAAATTGACCTGACCTTAGGTCACCGATATCAAAATTCCGAGATATGCATTTCATAGATACTCTTACCCTCATCAATCGCTGAAAGTTTCAAAGTGATCGGTCACTCGGTGTAGCTATGGCAGACATTGAAACTTTTTATGAGGTGAGGTCACTTCAAGTGACCTGGTGACCTGACCTTGAATGACCTTGGTCTGAAATTTTCACAACATGTGTAGAATTGATGTATGATAAGGTGTACCAAAAACGTTTTGAGATATTCGCGAAAAACCACAAGGGGGTGTTCAAACACCCCCCCCCCCCACACACACACACACACTTGGGCGCGGGCTAGATAGTAGATAGGGACAATGGGAATCTCGTTGATCCATTTGCGCGGCACTAATTAGATGGCGAGGCATTTGGCTATTTTTTTAACTCTCTCCTTCTCCTCCTGTCGCCCTTACGGACATCGCGGCCGAGCCGTCTACTTCGCCCCAGTTCCTGATGGTCTTGGACTGTTTTAGCGTCCAGGGGCTGTCGGACGACCCACTTGGTCCGGGTCTTCAGGGTGGTCTACCCGTCATCGTTCGCGACCTTCTGCTCGGCCGTGCCGACCCTTGTCTGCCCGTGGAGCGGAAGATCTTTACGATCTTGTAGGTGTTCTCGATTACTCCGATGGAGATCTGGGCCAGTTGATGGTCTGTGGCTCCGAGTTTCTTCAGGAGGGCGACTGATTCTCTTGCCCAGCACCCCCTGCAGTTCAGCGTGGCCGATCCGAAGTGGACGGGGTGCTGGGTGTTCAGTCTCGTCTTTGTCTCTTCCACGATCTCGGGCCGGTTGTAGTGGGCCACTT
This sequence comes from Amphibalanus amphitrite, assembly GCF_019059575.1. Taxonomy (NCBI): domain Eukaryota; kingdom Metazoa; phylum Arthropoda; class Thecostraca; order Balanomorpha; family Balanidae; genus Amphibalanus; species Amphibalanus amphitrite. The sequence goes on along the minus strand of NW_024881722.1, from coordinate 688,572 downwards.
TCCTTTTGTGTGCGGCCGAGAGGTCGGCGTTGTCGGCGACGATGGTGACGTCGACGACCGCCGCCTCTCCCTCGGTCGCCACCAGGAGATCGGGCATCCTGATTCCCTCTGGTGTCGGGATGCTGGGCTCCTTGATTGTTGTGGCGACGGCATCCCGGAGATATCCACTGCCAGCTGGGCGAGGGCTCTGTCGTGTCGCGCCACGCGGTTCAGATGTGTGCGGGTGCACGTCTGTGAGATGTGGCCGAGGGTCTCCGGCCTGCCGCAGCCGGCGTCGCACTTTGAGATCGTGCACTCCGCTGACCGGTGGCCACGACACTGCCTTTGATCTGCATGGCTCGGGCTCCAACGAATGCCGAGCCGGGCATCGGCGGGTTAGGCGCGGTGATCCATCGATGGCTGGCCGGGTGGTTCGGAGCTTCTCGGAGTCCCGCGCCGTCCACTTTGTTGAGGAGCTGCCGGCGGTGCTCTTGGCGGATTCTCTCCCCGGTGGTGTGGGGTGGCCGGCAGCGGTCCTTCATCCGCCTGAAGGCCTCGGTGGTAGTGAGGTGGCGAACGGGCGGGTACTCTGATTCCTCCAGTCTTGTTATGCGCCGGGTCCTCTGCAGCGGGCCGGTGAGTCGGAGCTCGGGGATTCCGAGCCCACCGTCGGTGGGGTGCGCGTGGAGGAGCGCCGTCGGGGTGTCCTTCGGGAGGTGGAGGAACTCCCTGACGGCTGACCGGATCGTCTGGTCTAGCCGTCGCAGCGTGGCCTTCCGCACGTCCCCGAGGACCATGGCGTGCATGGCGGCTGGCAGCACGTTCGTCCGCAAAAGAGTCATAATTACTCCCGCCGTTTATCCGCGCTTGGATGAATTTCTTCACTTTGACATTCAGAGCACTGGGCAGAAATCACATCGCGTCAACACCGTCGCGATGTGGCTATCGCGATGCTATGATTTAATTAGTAACTCGGATTCCCCTGGTCCGTGCCAGTTCTAAGTTGCTTCTAAATTGCCGAACGACGCGGTGGTTCCCGTTATCTAAAAAATTTTCAAGACGGGTGCTGACAAACATACAATACGGATGGCGGCGCCGAGGCGCCGCCATTAACATAAGACCACGGACACTGGGCGCACGCAGGCGCTATCACATAGTTCGCCCCTTTCTTTATAGTCGCGGGGCTCTACGACTTCGGGCGGAGAGCGCGGGGGGCGCCTCGGGCTTCCGCTGTCATCTTGCTGTCGGCAGCGCCCCCCCCCCCCCCCACGCCCGCCAACGCACCGCACACCAGCCAGTCTTCTTAGTCCGAAGCGTGTCGCAACATGAGGAGTCCTGGCACCGGCTTGAGGTGTCCGTTTTCGCCTAGCCGATGCGGTCTACGAGTCCGCCTTCCCTCAACACCGCTTGCAGTTGCGGTGGAGTTGCGAAAGATCTTGTAGACTTGGTGAGTGCCCTCAAGCGCCCGAACGGACAGGAGCTCAAGATGGCGGGGGCCAAGGCCGAGATCCGTCAGGGCCTCAGCCGAGGCCTTGGAGAAGGCGCCGTGCCAGTTGAGCGTCACTGAAGCAAATCGGACACTTTCGGACGCGACACCCAGAGAGTGGCCGGCGTACTCTCGTGAGTCTCGGATGAAGAGCGTGTCGTAATACGCTCGCTTCCGCTGGTCTGCGGCATCGAGGTCGCCGTTGTCAGCCAGAATCTGGGCGTCGAGGACTGCCACTTGTCCTCGGATCTTGACCAGGAGGTCTGGTTTTCTAAGTCCCGCGGGGGTGTTGATCGTCGGCTCCTTGATCAGCGCCGACGCCCCGCGGTCATTGAGAAACTTAGCCGCCAGGTCCAGAACCCGATTGTGCCTGGCGGTGCGCGGTGCGGCCGTTCGATGACACACCTGCGATATGTGGGCAAGGGTCTCCAACGCGGAGCACCCCGCATCGCAGGTGGCCCGGCCGCCCTCTGTGTTGGCCCTGGATGCCCGTTGGGCCGTATACAGGAGGTTGCCGTGCACCTTGATGGCACCGACAAAGTGACAGCCCCGCAGAGGGGGCCTTAACCCGCGACCTGGTGGGGGGGGCTATTTTTTGCCCCCCCTCCAGACTTTTCGATATATCTCCAGAACCACTGCGCCGATCGTCACCAAACATGTACACTGTTCTGAGAAATGACACATGTACCAAGCTAGTGAGTAGTACCTAAATGATATCAGAAAATTATGGGTACTGGATAAGCATATTACCCATAATACATATATCAGCACAACCTTTCCAACCTTTAAAATCACATTCTCACACAAATCAATCGAAGGTACCAAACAAATCACAAAAATAACACGCGAGTCATGGGAGACGAGTCATAAGCCTTGGCCTTTTGACGTCTAAAACACTGCCATCGCCGCACCAACAAGCTCGCTCCCCGCCCGGCTCCCTTCATAACGCAACCGGGCGCAAACTTTTTCTGAGTTCTCGCAGAACATATTTGGTGTTTCCGTGGTGGCAGACTATCCCCTGGTAAAAGTTCCCAATTGCAGTAAAGTATGAAAAATGATATCAGTAGATGTAAAAAAGATTTTTCTTTTCAAAAATGTCAAAATTTAGCAATTTTATAACGTGTGATGCCCATATTTTACGATAGTCTGCGGGGTCGTTCCGTGCCTGCTAAGGTCAGCTTCACTTGGATCGTTTAAGACACCTAGACATCATTCATTGCAAAACAAGGTATGGCTAGAATGGAAATTGATTGGAAAGAGTTATAGAATAGTTTTTGTTTCGTAAAAATGAGCAAAAAATGCGTATGGGGATAATAAGTGACAGCGTCTTTTGAGGTATCACCTTTTTGGTGCCGGCATAAGAGAACTTGGACGAATTTATGGCAAATTTTTTGTGAATGATATTAAAATGAACAAAATAAACAGTTATTGTCTTTTTGATGCCCTTTTCCCATCTGAATTACACAAAAAAAAACAACAATCTCCAACAATCTCCACGAAGCGACCACGAAGGCGTCTGCGACCACGAAGGCGCGCTGGACGGGGCTGAGAGGGCACATGTGGGCTGCCCGACGCGCCAGGAGTTTCGTGTATGCGCGTACCACCACTGACGACACGGTGACAGTGTCAGAAAAGTGGTTTGGGGATCTAAGTTCGCAGACTAAAATTTTGAAAAGGTTGCAGAACAAAGTTGGAACTTAGCTATGGTTCCAAATTTTTAATGAAGCTACTGCATTATATCAGTTTCTTTTTAGCATAATGGGCAGAGATTGTTGAAATGCAGCACATATCAAAGTGAAACACCTGCACATGACCAACATGCAATGGTAATCATTAAGCAGGCACCTCACAAGATGCCAGATCTGTCTACGATAGCAATGTAGGTTGTAGGTTGTAGGTGTTAGGCTTGTAGGTAAGGTTAGGTCAGGTTAGATTATGTTTCAGATCTGGCATCTCGTGAGACGCCTGCTTAATGAATCCCCATGCAATCTTGTATCTACTTAATAGGCAGGTAGCCTACATTGCCATTGCTCAAGTATAATGATGCATACCTATATAAATATTAATATTCACATTTGCCTAATTTTAACAAGGGAAATCCAAGAACATATAACTAAATGCAAGAAAACAATCTGAACCCACCAGAAGGCTACTAATGTGAAAGCAGCTACCCTTGGATATCACTTTCTTAGCCTAGGTAGAAGTGAAGGTATAATCAAGAAGGGGAGAAGTTAAGACAAACTGAAACACATGGTTTATGTTAAGTATTACCATTACCTGAGCTTGTTACAAAAACAGACATGAACAATCCCACCTCAGATTCCTTGAACGAAGATGGTCGAAGTCGAATGAGTCTCAGTATCTCAGCCTTTAAACAAAAATCATATTGTTGAGTATGAAAAAAACGAGAAAAATTGCACATAAACATTTAACTATTAAATTACCCCACGAAATTATACTTCTTTACAATAACTCACGCAAATTGCGAGACTAACCCGGCGCAGTCGCGTAAAAGCGCGCGAGACACGCCAGACAGCGCTGCCTAGTCTGAGAATGTATTTATTTTTTAAAAAGTATTTGTTGCTAGTTAAGTTCATTGCCGAATGACAAAAACGATTTTGATGTTCAATTTATTTTAATACAAAATTTAATGAATAATATGCAGCACAAAATAATGCCTTCGGTCGATTTATTACAAGTTAAGATATCTTACTGCCATGAGTTCGAGAAAAATAAAAAAGTCATTTTTTTGTGTAATTCAGATGGGAAAAGGGCATCAAAAAGACAATAACTGTTTATTTTGTTCATTTTAATATCATTCACAAAAAATTTGCCATAAATTCGTCCAAGTTCTCTTATGCCGGCACCAAAAAGGTGATACCTCAAAAGACGCTGTCACTTATTATCCCCATACGCATTTTTTTGCTCATTTTTACGAAACAAAAACTATTCTATAACTCTTTCCAATCAATTTCCATTCTAGCCATACCTTGTTTTGCAATGAATGATGTCTAGGTGTCTTAAACGATCTAAGTGAAGCTGACCTTAGCAGGCACGGAACGACCCCGCAGACTATCGTAAAATATGGGCATCACACGTTATAAAATTGCTAAATTTTGACATTTTTGAAAAGAAAAATCTTTTTTACATCTACTGATATCATTTTTCATACTTTACTGCAATTGGGAACTTTTACCAGGGGATAGTCTGCCACCACGGAAACACCAAATATGTTCTGCGAGAACTCAGAAAAAGTTTGCGCCCGGTTGCGTTATGAAGGGAGCCGGGCGGGGAGCGAGCTTGTTGGTGCGGCGATGGCAGTGTTTTAGACGTCAAAAGGCCAAGGCTTATGACTCGTCTCCCATGACTCGCGTGTTATTTTTGTGATTTGTTTGGTACCTTCGATTGATTTGTGTGAGAATGTGATTTTAAAGGTTGGAAAGGTTGTGCTGATATATGTATTATGGGTAATATGCTTATCCAGTACCCATAATTTTCTGATATCATTTAGGTACTACTCACTAGCTTGGTACATGTGTCATTTCTCAGAACAGTGTACATGTAAATTAATCAAGCTGAGCTTTTCAGGTTTATCTCACCTGACTACGTAAAGTTTGCATATCCATTTGGGGCATTGCCCATTTACTACTCACTAGCTTGGTAGTGTTGTTTCTCAGACCAGTGTACGTGTACCTAAATTAATCAAGCTTTTCAGGTTTATCTCACCTGACTACGTTATTAACTTGAACTGCTGTTGCCTGTCAGTTAATTTTTTTAAAGCATTCACTACTTTGTAGGCACTGCATGCTAATATGGATATGAAATCGAGCTTTTCAGGTTTATCTCACCTGATTACGTTAAGTTTGCATATCCATTGGGGCATTGCCCATTTCCAGCTCCTGCATGCTGTTTAGTCCTTCATTCATATCATACGTGTTGAACCAGATGTTAAAAGAGTGACAAAATTTTCAACATTTGTATTATAAAATACAGGATTAATTGTTAATGCACACACTGTGTGATCACAATTCACAGATCACCTGTTCATAACACATCACAGTTGATGGGCTTCAGGCTGCCGATCAAATACCAGTTATATCTATCAATCTAATACCAGTGAAAGTTTTGCCAACAGCTGTCAGCTGGTGAACCAAGAGTAGCAGGCGGTGCTGGTTCTTGGGAGTAGGTCAGTAGTTTGTACTGCATTCTATTCAGGAGTCCAGGTCTTCATTCAGTAGCCATGGAGACTGGAGAGAGATGACTTAATCTGCTGAAGAAGAAAAATCAGTCAAAATGGGTAGGCAGTTGGGTTTTTATTAAGTGACCCATTGTGAAATGCTCCATCAAGCCTGATAATGCTGACATAGATGGGTAGAGGTACTTTGTTGCACAGAAATCATCTGTTTAGGGAATGTTTGCTCACAGAACAAAAATTGCTTTTCTTTAGTCAAGACTTTTCGCAGAACAAATCTTCTGAGTTCAAGAAAACTTAGAAACGGGCCACTTTTCTGACACTGCACGGTGATGGGGCGGAACTTGGCAGGCTCCGCCGCTTCTGGCGTCTTCGGTATCAGGGTGGTGCGCGCATGCTTGAGAGAGGCCGGGATCTTGCCGAGCAGCATCCAGAGGTTGTACATCATCTGGAGCTGCCGGATCGGCCAACTCTTCAGCAGCCGGACCGTGATCTTGTCTGGCCCGGCTGCGCTGTCGGTCTTCATGGCCTTGATGGTATTGGCCAGTTCTTCTTCCGTGATGGGAGCGACCATTCGCCACTGAGCGTCACGGATGGGGTCGACAGGACGGTCGTCCACCGGACTCTCTCGGCTGAACAGCTGCCCCCAGAACTGCTCTTGTGCCTCCGGGGTGACCTTCGGAGGCGCAGTCCTGATGTCGTATTTCCAATGGCCAGCTATCACCGTCTGGGCACAACGCTTGCGGTCTTTGTGGCATAGCTTCTGCGCCATCCTGAATTCTTCACGCTGCTTCTGCCTGGCCGTCCGGGGCGCTGGAGGAGGCTCCCGAGCGCCTTTCCGGTGAGGTCGCCCCGGGGGCAGGATCGCCTCTGCATGTTCTTGCAGGATGGTGTAGGCAGCGTCGTCCCCAGAGGGGTCTTCCGGGTCTTCTTGGTTGATTTTGGCCAGAGCTTGTGCCACCAGGTCCGCGCGCCAGTTCTTCTCCTCGATGTCGTTGGGTCTTGAGAGCGAGGAGAGGAGGCGGATGATGGGGCGTCTCCAAGCGAGGGTCGCTGGGTCAGGTCCGGGTGGAGGTGGCGCCGGTTCTGATTCAGGATCGTCGTCTGGAGGCTCGGGATTGGTCGGAGGAGCCGAGATTGGACTCGGAGGAGGGTCTCGTAGGAGATCCTGCACAAGGGTCTTATGCTCTTCCTTCCTTCGCTGGCCTATAATGGCCTCGAGGGAGCGGTGTGGCAGCTTCTCCATCAAGTCGGCGTTCGTGAAGGCGGAGCCACGACGGATGTACCTGGCCTCCCACATGGCCAAAAGTCTCCTCTCCTCCGGGTCCCATCTAGCTTCCTTAAGATTGGCGTCTCTCTTCTCCGACACCGCCAGGTCACGAAGGATGTTATAACCGCATGGATATCTTTTTCTATGAGGTTCTGCTCAGAAGATAGTCTTCTTTGCTACGAAAATATTTTCAACTCAGACCTAACAAAATTTAAAAAGAAGAGGTATGCAGGATGGGAAAGAAAGGGCGTTAAATTTATTGGGGATTTGTACGAAAATAATAGGCTGATGACATGGCACCAATTTAAAGAAAAGTTTAATATAAACTGTGTCCCATTAGAGTACCAAGGACTCTTGCATAGTTTGCCTGCCCTCTTGAAAAAACAACAGTCACCAGGATGGTACATGCAACCAGCGCTTCCAGCACGTGTTCAGTGCCTATTAAACAATAAAACATTTACGAGATATTTCACAAAAATTGCTGGAAGTGACACCAGAGCACACGAAGACATCGCGAGAATAGAAAGGAAATGGATTTCTGATGTTGGCAATTTTGAAAAGCTATCAGTTTATAATATCGAAAAAGGTGTAAACGCGAGCAAGTATATATCATTCCATTTTAAACTGATTATGCGTATCCTGACAACTAATGTTTTCTTAAGTATAATTAATGTTCAGGAAAATAACAAATGCACCTTTTGTGAGTCGGAACCAGAGACATTGAAACATTTATTCGTAATGTGTCCAGTAGTGGACAGGTTTTGGGATGAGGTTTCCAATTTTATGTCGAGCAACAAGTTAGGTCACCTTTCAAATAAAACTAAACTATTTGAGCACAATGAAATACCAATGATAACACACTGCGTGACGGTGGCGAAATATGTGATATACGAGGCAAGACGTGCACAGAAGTTGCCTTATTTCATTCATTTCAAGACATGCCTTTCAAGAGATTTTATTTCCGAAGAGTATATAGCACGTAAAAATGGACAAACTGAGAAGTTCAGGGAAAAATGGAAATCCCTGGACACATGCTTACGCACAGATAACGAAAGAAGAATTACAGCATAGATTAATATTGTACACCCTTTTGTTCTGCGAACGAGGGGATTGCACATTGAACAAAAAAGTAAAATATCACAATAGTAAGTAAAATAATTTCCACAAACATGTACGAGCATATGCAACTCGTATGCAGCATATACATATGATATATGTATATGTTTTATGTACATGTATATGCACTCGTGAATATACATGTATATGGGTCATATGCGTACATTTACATTGCTTCATAAGGACATACGTATACACTATACATGCCCACATAAAATATACCTGTACTAATATATAAAGTAAAACATAATTCACCATAATGTAGCTTGGGGACGTCAAAGTTATTATACCCCCTTCCCCCCCCCCCCAACCACGCGCCGTCGTCTGCCCTTCGCGTGCGGTTCGTCGCTGCGCTGCGCCGGCCCGGCCGGTGGCTGTTGCCTATAATGTACAGTATAACCCGGCGGCCTCTGCCCCTGCCGCCGCTGCCGCCGCTGCTGCCTGTGCTGTCGCCGCCGCCTTGCAGCTACTGTATCGAGTGTTTGTAAAAAAAAGTTACATAATATGATTAACATTACTGAACGCCGGCCAGTGGCGGAGCCCTGAGGTTGCCGAGCATTGGGTCCCCGCCCCTATGACCCATCCGGGCCAACCTGGGTACCGGTCCCAATTGAAAGGGACCGGTCGGCCGCCCGGGCGGGCGGGGCGCCGGCCTGTCGGGTCGGGTCGGCGCTCCCCTCGCCCGGGCGGTGGTTAGGGGGCACCCCCGGGAAAGATGATTTTCCGGGGGTGCGGGCGGGGGCCCGCGGCCCGTTAAAAAAAATGCGTCGCCTAGGCAGCTTTGAAAGCGACCGGCAATTCGCGACCGGCGGAGAACAGGGAGCTGCGTGATTGCGTTGGATGTTTACCTTACTGGTTGATGTATGCGTGTTCTATGTTTACGGGGCCGGTCGCTATGGCGGTGGCGCGGGGTGCCTCACGCTGCAAAGGTCGGCTTTGCGGGCGGTTACGTTGTACAGTACAATAATCTGTGATGACAGAGCGCGTTGTTTTGTATTTTGTTATTGGGTTTGTCGCCGCTGACTGGCCCTCGGTTCGACGGCCTCGACTTGATCAGTTCTTCGACGTCCTTCTGTGCTCTGTGGCGGTGGCGTGTGCTGTGCGCGGGCCCTCGGCAGTGTGCGCCCGGTGCTGCGGGGTGATACTCAACATTACCGAGGCCTGCCGCGGCGCCCGACACGGCACACGGCCGCCGCCGTTTTGTGAAATGTATGCCAGCTGTGTTATCCGAGCATGTGTGATGTAAATACAAAGCTGAAAAAAGAGGAAAAAAAAAAGGTCACGTTGGGCTCGATGTTTCGAGGCAATGTGGACGCCTAGCCCTCTGACGGTGGCGAAGGCAGACGGGCAATGTGGACATTTGTTGTCACGGCCGGGCTGAGAAGTCGCCCCTTCTCTTCCTTCGGTGGGGTTTTCTTCTACCGGTGCCAGGCCTAGCCGGTCTCTGGCATGCAACGGCTGCTTCTTTGTTTTTCTGTACCAGTAGTAGTACCCCCCAATGGGGATGGCACCCCCAGAGGGGGGGGGGGGGTTGCCCTCGACAGTCTTACCCCATTGCTGGGGCCGGCCCAAGGTATGTCGCCGGGGGACTTGCACCGCCTGTTGACTTGTTTTTGTACACATCCATTTACTTGTTTTTGTACACACCCATTGATTGACATGAACGACGTGTGTCTGCTACACGGGGTGATTAGCAGGGGTGAGCCTGAGGTACTGCGACAGGACATATCGTACAATAGAGATGTTTCAGAGCGCCAGACTAGGCAGTCCGGTCATTTACATGTACCGCGTGTTCGAACCAGCCTTGGCCAAAGAACTTTTAAGCAGCGAGCGTGTAAATTGTACAACGAACATGCCATAGGAACGGAGCTTCAGGTCATGTCTGGTCCGCGCTTTAAGAAAGGTATTCAAAGCCACCTATTCAGATAAATGGATAGGCGACGATACAAACATTTTAGCTGTGCTTATAGTTTCAGTGTGCTTTTATACTCTTGCAGGTTTAACTGTTTGTGTCTTTTTAACGCGCTTACTGTTTTGACGAGGGCTCGGAATAGCCACCTTGAGTGGAAGAGTGCCAATGATGTAAAATACAAATACAAATACAAATGCTTGGCGGGTGTGCCCCCCCCTGGACGCCAACCCAGGGGGGAGTCGAGTGGCTTGTGACGTCTTCGCAGCTACCGGAGTGCTTTCGTGGGTCAGGCGGCATGATCCCCCCCCCCCCCCCCCCCCGAGGAGGGCGGATCTTGAATGCCAGGAAGGCTATGCCTTCCGCGGAATTCGAACCCGCAACCTTCATATGATGGAGTCTTCCCTCATGACGTCTTGTTTCGATGGTCTTCATCGATGCGTCGGAGGAGTGAGGATGCGGGCCTAATGGGGTAGGAGAGACACGGTGCCTTCACGGATCACCATAGTTCCCTTAGATAGTGCCCGCGGTAGCTGCGGTACGGTTGGCGCCACTCGAGTAACTAAGAGAGTCATAGTTACTCCCGCCGTTTACCCGCGCTTGGATGAATTTCTTCACTTTGGCATTCAGAGCACTGGGCAGAAATCACATCTCGTCAACACGGACCTTGGCCATCACAATGCCATGATTTAATTACTCAGTCGGATTACCCTGGTCCGTGCCAGTTCTAAGTTGCTTCTTAATTGCCGAACGACGCGGTGGTTCCCGTCGACTGTGCGCGCTACCGGCGCGAACCGGCGACGGCCAACCAGGCCGACAAGCCAAACCGGTCCATGTTGCTTGCAATGCAGCATTTGAGCCACACCCGTCCCTCGTTCAAGAGGTTCCATTGGCCAGCTCTACTCTACTGAGCCATTTGAAACCATTTCCGTCCATTTTCTGTGCATTGCCTGCCACACTGCGCATTGCGATTGCTTACTCTATTGGCTCCTTCTGGCCGTCAGGCATCTGCGATTTCGGCTGAGTTGGTATCTAATTCGCTATGTTTTTCTTTTTTTTCGGATGCTATGCCGAATTTCTGGTGACACACGAACTTCTTTGGCCTTTTTTAAATAGATTGTTGTGTTGCCTCTTGTCTTTTGTATGTATATATGTACAGGGTGGAAAGTAATTACGCGAACATACTTTTTCGTCTTATAGCAATGGAAAAAGCGGCGGTGACATGAAAATTTCATCCTTTCATATACTCCTATTTATGTGCGATACACTGACAAAGGCGTTCAGGCATAATTGACATGAGCATGTCAAGCACTGTTGGCCAAAGCTTAGTCCACGCCTCCTGGAGCTCTCTGGTGAGGCAATTGATGTTGGTGGCTACTAGCAGCTCTTAGACGCTCTCCTGAAGAGTCGCCTGGATATTTTTGATCAAATTGAGGTCTGGGCTATTCCCAGATTGACCATTATATGCCCAGAAGAAGAACAGGTTCTCAAAACACCAGTCTTGCGTCTTTTTGGTTGTGAGAGGAAGGACTTTATCAATCATGAAGAAGAGTTTCTTTGCGTCGGGCACAAAAGTGCGCTCATTCATTTTGCCCCTTTTGGTGCATTGGTGGGTGATAAAGAGACTCGTCTGGAAGGATGTTCCACTAGTTGTATACTTTATTTTTGGTGGCCTTTTTGGTCACTACATGCAATTCTGACACCATCTGGGCGCTCATAACACGCTGATGTGTGTTTCTTTGCCGGATGTTTGAAGGTTGGGACGGGCGGGACGTCGGACGCATCAGCAGCCCCCAACGCAGTTGTTCTGCAGGTTTGACGGATGAAATAGCTTCGAAGATGTCTCACCCAACCACAAAGCCAGTTGCCTGTCCTCCCCTGTTCAGGTTTGGCGGTCTTTAGAAAACTTAAATTGACAATCCTGCTGTTAATTCATGACTTTTGGCCATCTCGATTGTTTGTACGGCTTGATTTTCGAATTTTCACGGATTTATGTATGAATCGTGATATCTTAGATCGGGTACCCGGCCATAGTAAGCCATTTCGCCAGTTTTCGGGTCGACTGTTGTCGTTTGGTCGTGGAAATGGTGACCACCTATTCGGCGCCTGAATTCGCCGAGGTTTTGCTGCCGCCAACGGCTTTGCTTTTTAAGTCCTCTTAAGTTTTATTATGCTTCAACCAAACGTGTAATTGATTAATGCTGGTACCGAGACCGTTCAGAGTCCCTTCCGCACCAATCCAGCCAAAATAATCACAAACGCTTTCCCTGGCAACACCAAATTGCGATCTTTGCCCATTGTGGTCTTGTGCAGCGTATGGCGTTTGCACCATTCGAAGTCGAGACGTGTAAAAGACCTTCCAAGTCATTTTTCAAAGTAAGGTCACTTTTGGTAGATGAGGCAACAACAAACACGACCAATCATGCACCATGACATCCCGCGCTCATACAAAATCTCCACTGACGGGCGAAATTGTAAGAAAATACATGTTCGCGTAATTACTTTCCACCCTGTAAGTGTTTTTTTCTCGCCTGATATATGTGCTGACAGCTCTTGTTGATAAAGTGATCGTCACCGCCCCGGCGACGGCTAGCTGATCAGTCTCGGCGCGCTCCAGCGTCCTTTTCTTGACGGTCCTCCAGTGACCAAGCCAATGGTGGTTCAAACCGCCTTCGCCCCCGCGGCGGTCAACATGCTTTTGCTTCTTTTGCCGTCTTTTTTTCTTTCATCTTTTTGAAACAAACAATATCTCGTCGTATTTTGTTATTTAAGTTAATGGTGTGAAGGTTACCCAGTTTACCCAGTGTCTTCCGCTACCGTTGCCGATTTCACCGTTAATCCAAGATCATCGCACGCTACGGCTGCCCCCGACGCATCCCTCCGACAACGCCGCCAACTTTTCTGGCTCATTGCTTGCGGAGGTGTGTCGCGTGCCGGGCGTAGACAAACCGTTTTTTGTTCGCCTCTCATCCAGAGGAAAAATCGAATAGTGAAAGGATGACGGAAGCCATTTTATATATGATGGTCAAATACGCCAATGAAAGTAACAATGACTGGAACTTACAACATTCCCCTTTTCATGACTGGGTATAAAGATGCAGAGTGCATTTTCCACTTGGTCGCTCACTGTTCTTCCCGTACCTCATGTTTGATAGAAACCTTAGATCGCCAGCGTCTGACGAGCTCCCGACGTCCTCTGCACCGAACAACAGCCACCATTGCTGACTAGGTGTTTGCAAAGAGTGCCAAGAATTATATGAGTTTCAAGTTTAGTATATTTAATAGTTAAATAGGATTTCGGTCGTTATCGGAATAAACCAGACAAATCACCAACTAAGAACGGCCATGCACCACCAACTGAATCAAGAGAGAGCTATCAGTCTGTCAATCCTTACGGTGTCCGGGCCTGGTGAGTTGTGCCGCGTGTTGAGTCAAATGAAGCCGCAAGCTCCACTCCTGGTGGTGCCCTTCCCTCAATTCCTTTATTTGGAGATTGTTGCTCGGGTTAGGTGTTCGCCAGAGTAGAGTCCGGGACCACGGCCTGGTGTTGTTGGCCCAGGAGCAGAGCCCACGGCTTCACCGGCCCGCGAGGACCGCAAATGACTAGACAAGACTGTCGTCAAGGATTAAGACTGGATATATTTGAACTTAGATCTAACATGGTCAGCGCGACGCTCCACCCCATCTATCCTTATACCCTCCCTCTATCCTAATGGCACCTAGTGGGGATGACTTTTATATCTAAGAGTTATATACAGCTCTAAGTTAGTCTAAGTGTTGCATCCCCGCCCCCCCCCCCCGGACGGAAGTACTGAACACGATTGGTGGCTGCTATATAAATATAGCTGCCAATTTTGTGGATTCTGTGAATCCGGTATTCGAGTGCTCCAGCCTTCCCCTCGGGCCAACCAGTGGACAGCCGCCAGACAGTCCCGGAAGGTCCTCGCGAAATGAAGGAGACTCCCTACTTACGGTAGGATCGGGACCAACCACATCACAGGTTAGCCCCAGCCCAAGCCTTAGCCAAGCAGGTCCTCACGGCCATAGCGACCGGTCGGCCTTCTGTCCTATAAAGCTCCGACTAGCGAGCGGCAAGTACCGACAAGCCAGCGGGCTATTCCTATCGGCCGACTACCGAGCGGCCCTATATCCTATAAAGCACCGACTACAGAGCGGGCTTTCCTAACGAACGACTACCGGGCGGTCTTCCGAGGAGCCAGCCCTGACCGACTACGCGTCCACCGTATGACGTGTCGTAGAACGGGGGGCCGGCTACAGGGAAACACTGAAAACTTTTTTACTCTCCCCTGGAGAGTAAATCCGCTGGGAGGGAGTACGAGGCACGCAGACGTTTTTTACCACGTACCGCGGGGTAAACTCTTCTAATTTATTCTCTTCCAGAGGATAAATCCGTTATTTTACTCTTGACTTAAGGGTAACACTTTGGTATTACCCACCACCACGGAGTAAATATATTGCCTCCCGGGGAGTTTACCCCCCAGGAAAGAGTAAGGTGTCCACAGACGTTTTTTACCACTCTCCAGAGGGTAAAAACTGTGTATTTACTCCTTCCCAGGTGGTAAATCCGTTGTTTTACTCTTGGCTGAAGGGTAACACTTTGATTTTTTCCACCACCATGGAGTAAATATACTCATTCCTGGGGAGTTTACCCTCCAGGAAAGAGTAAGACGTCCACAGACGTTTTTTACCACTCTCGAGAGGGTAAAAACTTTGTATTTACTCCTTCCCAGGTGGTAACTTCTTCAATTTACTCTCGTCCCGAGAATAACACGTCCCCTAAAATATCGTCAGTAGGGTAAAATAATTGTACTCCTTGGGTGTTTACCCGACGAGAATAGTAAAAAATCCAACTGACCCTTCACATCGGAGTAAATTTTACACTCTTGCAAGGAGTCATTGCAAGGGTAATGGTTTACCCTACCATACAGAGTAAACTCGTATCGTGTTCTCCGTGGAGGCCAGTGGCTGATCCAAGGGGGGGGGGTCACATGGGTCATGCCCCCCCCCCTTGAGGCCCGGGGGCCCAAAGACCTGCCAGGGGCACCACCGGCCTATCAGGGGTATCACAGTCCTGACAAGGGCACCACAGGGCCGCCAGGGGCACCACAGGCCTAGCAGGGACACCACGGGCCTGGTGCCCCTGGGCCCTGACAGGACTGTAACGCCCCTGACAAGCCTGAAGTGTCCCCGGCAGGCACGTGGTGCCCCTGACAGGCCTGAGGCGCCCCTGCAAGGCCGGTGGTGCCCCTGGCAGGCCTGTGGTGTCCATGGCAGGCCTGTGGTGCCCTTGCTAGGCCTCTGGTGCCCCTGACAGGCTTGTAATGCCCCTGGAAGGACTGTGGTGCCCCTGGTCCCTGACAAGCCTGAGGTGCCCCTGACAGGCCCGTGGTGCCCTTGTTAGGCCGCTGGTACCCCTGCGCCCGGAGAGGACTGGTGCCCCTGAAAAGTCTGAAGTGCCCCTCGGCAGGCCCGTGGTGCCCCTGACAGGCCCAAGGTGCCCCTGCAAGGCCGGTGGTGCCCCTGCGAGGCCGGTGGTGCCCCTGGCAGACCTCTGGTGCCCCTGGCAGGTCTGTGGTGCCCCTCACAGACCTGTGGTGCCCCTGGGCCTTGACAAGCCTGAGATGCCTGGCTATGACAGGCTCGTGGTGCCCCTGATAGACCAGTGGTGCCCTTGCTAGGCCTGTAGTGCCCCTGGCAGGCCTCTGGTGCCCCTGCTATCCCTGCGCCCGGAGAGGACTATGGTGCCCCTGAAAAGCCTGAAGTGCCTCTCGACAGGCCCGTGGTGCTCCTGGCAGGCCCAAGTTACCCCTGCGATGTCGGTGGTGCTCCTGGCAGGCCTCTGGTGCCCCAGGCAGGTCTGTGGTGCCCCTGGCAGGCCTGTGTTGACTGGTGCCCCTGCTAGGCCGCTGGTGCCCCTCACAGGCCTGCGGTGCCCCTGGAAGGACTGTGGTGCCCCTGCCCCTAGGGGTGCTCATGGGCCCAACAGACCCGTTGTGCCCCTGACAGGCCTGTCGTGTATACTTGCTAGACCTGTGGTGCCCCTGCTTCCTGGCAGGCCTGTGGTGCCCCTGGCGGGCCTGTGGCGCCCCTACAAGGCCGTAGGTGCCCCTGACAGGTTTGTGGTGTCCCTGGAAGGACTTTGGTGCCCCTGACAAGCCACTCACTACTCAGCGTCCACAACATATATACACATAGCACATTTATATATACTTGCTTACAATTGGTAAATGTGGTTGTGGCTAAGAGTTAAGATACTGACTAAAAATAAAAAAGAAAAAGAAAAAAACTGAAAATGGGGGCACCACCAAAATGAAGTGGACGAAATCCGTTGAGTTTTTAATTTTGGGTATAGGTAGGGGCACCACTTCGATTCATGACCCTCCCCTTGGAGTTTTCCTGGATCCGCCCCTGGTGGGGGCACCTTATTTGACATGAAAATTTAAAAATTAGGCGGAAAAGTGGATTTGTATCCCCACTAATTTTTTAAATTATCAATGTAAAATATAAGGTGAGCGAAACATTACACATCAATGACACGGATACCAGACACTAACACCTATTCTCTACGCAGTCCTATAATACAACCAACCAACATTCACTGTCTTCATAAATATGCTCTGTATTGTCGAAACAAGAACGCAAGTACACTGCAACACTAATGTGATACATCACAGCCGATCACTTGAAAGGTGAGACAACTCAGCCTAGCTCAGGCTAGCTCGAAACACTATAAAACTTTAAACGTCAAAAGTACGGTATGCGTCACAACGGTCTCGACGCGCTCTTAACTATCCATCACAGCGGTCTCGACGGGCTCTAACTAGCTGAAGAGCTTGTCAGACACGGCAGCTACCCTCTTGGGCATGCTCCCTATGTCTGTCTGTAGGAGTTTGTTGGTGAGGATAAAGGCGACATTTTTTAACGCCGGCTGGTAGGTTTTTGCGCGTACACAGCGAACGCCGCCCCCCAGCAGAGAAGATTGAAGAAGGTCGTCCTTTTTAGCTGACGCTGGGATCTGACGCTGACGCTGGGATGGTATACCATGCTATGGCGGGTTTACCCTTCAGGAAAAGGAATTTAAAAGTTTTTCAGTGAACAAAGCGTTCAGCGATGCACACGCGGTAAATAAACATTACGATACAACTTGAATGCAACTTGAATATGAACACTTAAAAATGAATACTTGAATATAAATAATAATAAAGCTCCCTCGAATTGGATAAGGCACAGCGTGCACATTTGAAGTGAACGGCAGCGTTCCTGGATTGTCGCCCGTCTGCGTGGGATAATTAAACTGCATCACTACAGTGCATGGCTTTTTCTAAGTCGCCAACAAAATGCATCACAACAAAATGTATGTACCTACTTACAACACTCTGCCACGTGGCCGTGCACGGGGTTCTGTTAGACAGATCAAACAAGCACCACTCAACAGCACGCAGTGCTCTATCACATCGGTACTTACAATAAAATGTCCACAGAGGCTCTATAGGCGATGAACAGCACACAAGCACAATCACTAACGGCCACGTGGCGCCGCACCGACACTGCTCACACCCTCCCTCGGAGACCAACGATGGAAAACTGACAGATGCGCGCGCGGCCTTCAACCTTCAAACGGCCGATCTCGTTTTTGATTGGCTGATTGATACTCTTTCAAATATTATCTTCACGAGGGTAAACAAGATCCACGCATGAAACGACCACCTGCACACGAGACACGATACCCAGGAGGAAAGAGTTTTCGTCATGTCTAGGATTGCGAGAGTAATATTGATATTTACATGGTAATAACACTCTTTGCTGGCGAGTAACTTAAATTGAACCACGTACTGTTACCATGCACATAATGGTAGCAGCGAGGTACCCTTTCAATATACTCTATTCTTGCGGGTTTGGTAAAAATGAATCCTCCAGGAGGTGGTAAAAAAGTTTTCAGTGAAGAAAGGATGCTAGGCTAATATATAGAACTAGATATACATCCTACCTACCTATCAGCAACCCTATACATAACGACGGCCTGTGCCTGAGTCCTACCGCGGGGCGTATGTACAGTCCCGGACTACTTAACCCGGCAGTTGCTGGGGTATTTCGCCACCCACCGTTTGCTGGGGGGGGGGGGCGTTAAACGCCCCCAGCCGATAACTCGAGAACCAATAGGCGCAGCGAAACGCACGAGGCGGCAAACGAAAGAGCACGACGAGACGCTTCAGATGGGTACTTTAAAGTTGAATTTTGAGGTCACAGGTCGGGTCAAGGTCAGGTCAAACACCTGAAATCGGGCTTTCAGTAGCATGGACTTCAGGACTTCGCAATGGGCGCCTCTCGTCATAAACTCTGTCCAAACGGTGCACAATCCATCATATAGGGCCTACAAGAGTGTCAGCTCCATGTAGGGGTCAGTCAAGCATAGGTCAGGGTCAAGGTCAGGTCAACCGGGTAGGCACATATCCCCGAAAATCAAAACTGATATTCGCAGCCTGTGACACATGTTTTATAGGTAATTTGGGGCGTAGAACACGATGGTGACATTCATTTTACCATATGTGTACGTGTTTGGCTCAAAAAGTTCAATTTAAGAAATGCATGTATCATGGTCGTGAAGTAGTCACGAAAAATTGCCAAGATTCAGTTCAAGATTATGGAAAATGCGGAACGACAATCAATAATCGAAGCTAGCCATTTGATTGATCATGGTATTGGCAGTCTAATGGCGTTTACGGCATGTCTGTATGTCTGTTCTGTGATTTTATATGAATTTTTGAACATATGCCGTTTTTGGTCGAAAACTCAGAAATCATGACGTCACTAAAACCTCGATATCTCAAAAATTTTCAGACTGATTTTTTTGAAACTTTGTCACAATAAACTTCAATCAATTCCCTACAGGTACCCAAAATTTGGCGCGCCTGCGGCTATGGCCCGGCGAAAAAAGTGGGGGCGTTTAACGCCCCCCCCCAGCAACTCGCGGGTTAAGGAATGCCCGCCAGGTCATAACGGACCCCCTAATGACACCCTCTTGGACATTGTGTAGGAAGGACTTGTCCGTGAGTTTGAGGTTTTTTGAGTGACCCGCACGCGGTCTCGCGCAGTATCAGGCCTCTTGAGCCGATGACAAACGCGTCAACCGAGACCTCTGTGACCTCGGGCCGATTTCTGGCCGGGTCACTGTTCAACTATTCGCGCAGGGCCTCTCTAATCACCGAGTACTTTCGGATTTTATCCCGGTACCGCGCCCTGAGGCGATCGGCCCGGTTGTCGTAACAGACAGCGACGTCCACAGCAGTGGCCTTTGTGCCACTGACCATGCCACCAGGTCTGGGCGGTATTCCTCTCCGTGACACGGCACCCTGTGCTCGCTCAGGATGGTAGATCTCGGATCCATCTTTTGAGCTCGGTCACGGATCAGTCCACACACCCAGTTGTGGCGCCGAATTTGTGCCTCCCTTGATCCTGGGCACTCGTTTAGGGCGTGCAGCTGTGCCTCGGCTTGCCTCGACACCGCCGGCACTCCTTCAACCCTTCGCCCCGACCGCGGGTTAAGTTTATCCGGGTGGGCAGGTTTTCCGAGACCATTTTCACCGCGGCTACGAACTCTCCGCCCCTGAGAGATTTTGGTTTCGTGAGCCATGAGTGTCCGACAGAAGACGCGTTTGCGTCGAACAACCGTCCCACCTGGGTGGTTCGGTAGGTCTCTGCTCGCGCCGAATGACGAGCGCGCGAGTGTCGCGAGATACTGGACAGAGACGTGTCCTCGGTACCGAGCGCCCCAACCCAGTACCGCAGCTCCCTTTCGAGCCTTTCGGACGCTCGGGCATAGCTGGCCACGAGCTCGTCCGCATTTGCCTTTAGGCGCACGAGTCGCTTAAGGCGGGTGTAACCCACGGTGGAGTACACCTCTGGCAGGGCAAGACCACCATCGGGCGCTTTCATGTAGAAGAAGGCCGTCGGCGTGCCGGGAGGCAGGTGGAGGATTCCCCTTACCGTCCTACGCACGACTCGATCGAGCTGGCGTATCTCCTGTATCGGCGCCCGAGTGCTTAGCCGTAAGGTATGAATCTGAGTCGGCAGAAGGACCCGGCGTACCATGTCCAGTTTCTGTTCTGGCTTCAGTGCTGCCTTTTGGATCAGCTGGAGGTCTTTGACTGCCGCATGCGTTTCAAAATGGTTCGGCCCCTTCGGGGAGAGGGATAGTCCGAGGTATTTGACCGACTCGGTGATCTTCCGGTTTATGATCGGTTCATCACCTATCGAGAAGGTACTACCCTCGACCACCTTCACCGTCCGGGTGCCTGGGGCAGGCGCCAGTCTGATGGTATGAGACTTAGACGCGTTCACCTTCATTGATCGAGCATCGAAGAATCCCCGAGCTGTAGCCAGCAGCTGGTTCATCCCGTGCACTGTACCACTGGCCAGGACGAGATCGTCCGCAAACGCCAGGGTGTTGAACCCATCGATGTCTGGGCCCGGCCTCAGCTCGTGCCTGGATCCCATAAGGTCGACCAACTCGTCCATGACCATGTTGAAAAGGATCGGACTGAGTGGACAACCCTGCTTCACCCCACGCGACATCCTGATTGGGTCCGTCGGGCCCTGCTTTCCGCGAATTACGGTTGTGACGCCTGCGTACAGGTCGCCCACAATCTCGACGAATTGCGGACCCACGTTGAACCTCTCAAGTGCACGTTTGATGGAACAGTGAGATACCATGTCAAAAGCCTTGGCCAGGTCCAAGAACACCAGATTACACTCCTTTCTCCGTTTTCGGCATTCCTCGAGTGCTGCACAGACTACAAATGTGTGTTCGCTGCACCCGTCGACCGGCACGAAAGCCTTCTGTCGGGGGTCGATTCGGACCTGCGCTTCCAGGCGCTTTGTCAGCAGCTTTGCGTACATTCGGTTGAGGACCGAACCGATCGTGATCGGTCTGTAGTCGTTCACTCCTGTGGGGTTTGCCGTTTTAGGGATCAGGGTGGTCCTGTTCACCCGGAGCTGGTCCGGGATTTTTCCCGTCCAGAGAAATGAGTTGAGGATTGGTCTGACCACGTCCACGCCCCAGCCGACGATCATCTTACCGGTGATGTTATCCGGTCCGGCCGCTGAGTCGATGCTCAGGCCTTTGATGATGCCGAGAACTTCGCCCTCAGTGAAGGGTACAAGTTCGACCGCCCCCGTGCCTTTCGGTCGGTAGGCATGATTGTCCTGAGGTGAGTCCGCGCCGAACCGCTCCCCATAGACACGAGCAACATCGGCGGCGGCCGGCAAGGCGTCGCTTCCCACAGTTCCGGGCTGCCTCAGTTCCGTCATGAGTTCGCGAGGTCCCTTCCGATACAGTTTTTGATGGAGTGCATAGCGCGCCCTCTTCCGCTGGTTGCGGTTAGCGGGCACCGCCCCCGTGTTAGGCGGATTTTCAGGGCCTGGCATTGTGCGCGCAGGACCCCTTTGTGGCCGAACCCCTCTGCCACCTTGACTGTCGGGGGCCAGATCACGTATCAGCACCCCGTACAGTGTGCTTATGTCACCACCCTCGCAAACCGCGTCGTAAAAGTCCCAGACCTTCTCTGCGGCTTCGGTCAGATCCCGGTTCCGGGGTCGCTCGACCCGCTCGGTCCTGCCCCCTGCGCTGGGGGGGGGGGGGGTTGTTCCCCTCGGGCGGTGGCTGGCCGCCCTCAGGGTCACCCTCGTGTCTATCCGCCACGTGCGGTGGTTGGCCTGGTGCCGGGAGGTTCTCGTCCTCGGCGTTTCCTGCATCCCGCTCCGCTCTAACCATCAGCTCTACTTCCCTGTACCTTGGCCTTTTCCTGAGCGCGTTGATCTGGTCAGCATTATGAGCCGGGAATCGGCGACAAACGAACCGACTGACCCCCATGCCACAGGCTGCCCTACCTGGCCACTTTAGGCACTCCTCCGCGATGTCTTTGAGGACGTCTATGGGGAATTTAGCGCGCTCTGATGGCTCAGGGAGTGATTGGTTGTAGGCTTCTGGATGTGCGCGTTAGCGGTGCAACTGCATTCCAGCCTTGGAGTTGAACTCCCTTTGACACTCTGCACAGGTGAAGCCTGTGGGTGTCGTTTCATTCCGGGGTGTGTCACCCTCCTGGTTAGGGTCACGTTCCCTGCCAGGGGGAGTGTCGGGGGTGCCCTGGCCCACTGGCCGTTGGCTCTCGCCCCTCTGCTCCCTTTCAGCCTCGCCGACACCCCCACCACGAGGCCGCTCTACGCACCTGGCGGAGTGCGAGGCAACCCCGCGATAAGAGACGAAGGTTCGCTGACATTTCTGGCATCTCCACTGGATTTCAGATTCCGAGATGCTGTGCACCTCTGAGAGGTGCGACAGCAGGCGGCTTTTGCTCTTCGCAACTTGCCGCGGTGACGTACGCCCAGATGGATTGGCGTCACTAAGAGGGTTGCACTGAGTGCAGATTCCGTCACAGGGGTAGCTCAGAACCCAACGAGCACCCGTGTGGTCCTGGACACCCGCCATTCGGTGATTTTCCTCGGCGGGGTTCTCCACGCAGAGAACGAGCTCTTAGAAGAGCCGTTAATTTAAGCGCGGGAGAGTCTCCAGGACTCGGGGCACCACTGATGACACAGTAGCGAGCACGGATAACGGTGTGCTAAACCGGCAGCGCTACCTTAGCACCAAGCCGGGGGCGGTTAGACCGTTTCTCGTTAGTTTCAGCTTTGCAACCATACGTTTCTCGTTAGTTTCAGCTTTGCAACCATACGTTTCTCGTTAGTTTCAGCTTTGCAACCATACGTTTCTCGTTAGTTTCAGCTTTGCAACCATACTTCCCCCGGAGTCCAAAAACTCTGGTTTCCCCGGGGAAGCTGCCCGCACAGTCCGTGTAGTGACCGTTGCGGATTGCTGGTCGACATCGTTTACGGTTAGAACTAGGGCGGTATCTGATCGCCTTCGAACCTCTAACTTTCGTTCTTGACTAATGAATACATTCTCGGCAAATGCTTTCGAAGTAGTTCGTCGTGCGACGGTCACAGGATTTCACCCCTCGCGTCGCAATACGAATGCCTCCGTCAGTCCCTATTAATCATTTCCCTTCGACTCTCAAAACCAACCAAATCGAACCAGGATCGAGCGTCTCGGATGACGGGCGTGTCATAGTACGCCCGCTTCTGCTGGTCTGGGGCGTCAAGGTCGCCGTTGTCAGCCACAATCTGGGCGTCGAGGACTGCCACTTGTCCTCGGATCTTGACCAGGAGGTCTGGTTTTCCAAGTCCCGTGGGGGTGTTGATCGTCGGCTCCTTGACCTTGACCAGCGCCGACGCCCCGCGGTCCTTGAGAAACTTAGCCGCCAGGTCTAGAACCCGATTGTGCCTGGCGGTGCGCGGTGCGGCCGTTCGATGACACACCTGCGATATGTGAGCAAGGGTCTCCAACGCGGAGCACCCCGCATCGCAGGTGGCCCGGCCGCTCTCTGTGTTGGCCCTGGATGCCCGTTGGGCCGTATACAGGAGGGTGCCGCGCACCTTGATGGCACCGACAAAGTGACAGCCCCGCAGAGGGGGCTTTTACGCTCGGATCCAGTCATTGACGTGTGGGACGCCAGCAGCGGCTTCGAGGCCGCGTCCATCAACGGTTCGCAACAGTGTGTCGCGATGATGCCGCCGAATGGCCGCTTTGGAGTCGAGTCGAACTCCATTACGGGTGACTGGCTCGATCTGGTGCAGGAGTCCCCCGATGTAGGGTCCTCCTG
Organism: Amphibalanus amphitrite; assembly: GCF_019059575.1. Lineage (NCBI taxonomy): Eukaryota > Metazoa > Arthropoda > Thecostraca > Balanomorpha > Balanidae > Amphibalanus > Amphibalanus amphitrite. The sequence continues at coordinate 664,884 of NW_024881722.1, read as the reverse complement.
CGAGCTCACGCACACTCTCGTAACTGCTGTTGAGGATACGACTGGCTCTATCGTAACTCATTAGCGGGATCGTTACTCGGAGCTCCGGGACCCCGAGACCGCCATCTCGCACGTGCGCATGGATGAACGCATCCGAGGTGTCCGGCGGCAGGTGGAGCCAAGAACGGACGCTCTTTCGGATCGACTGGTCGAGTCGTTTCAGCTTTGTACTCCTGCATTTCCCAAGCACCAAGGTGTGTAAGGCGCCCGGGATGATGTTGCTGACGATCCCAAGCCCGTTCCCTTGGCTGTGGTTTCGCTAGATAGTAGATAGGGACAGTGGGAATCTCGTTGATCCATTAATGCGCGGCACTAATTAGATGACGAGGCATTTGGCTATTTTTTTAACTCTCTCCTTCTCCTCCTGTCGCCCTTACGGACATCGCGGCCGAGCCGTCTACTTCGGCCCAGTTCCTGATGGTCTTGGACCGATTTTAGCGTCCGGGGGCTGTCGGACGACCCACTTCCAGTTGGTCCGGGTCTTCAGGGTGGTCTACCCGTCATCGTTCGCGACCTTCTGCTCGGCCGTGCCGACCCTTGTCTGCCCGTGGAGCGGAAGATCTTTACGATCTTTTAGGTGTTCTCGATTACTCCGATGGAGATCTGGGCCAGTTGATGGTCTGTGGCTCCGAGTTTCTTCAGGAGGGCGACTGATTCTCTTACCCAGCACCCCCTGCAGTTCAGCGTGGCCGATCCGAAGTGGACGGGGTGCTGGGTGTTCAGTCTCGTCTTTGTCTCTTCCACGATCTCGGGCCGGTTGTAGTGGGCGACTTTCCTTTGGTGTGCGGCCGAGAGGTCGGCGTTGTCGGCGACGATGGTGACGTCGACGACCGCCGCCTCTCCCTCGGTCGCCACCAGGAGATCGGGCATCCTGATTCCCTCTGGTGTCGGGATGCTGGGCTCCTTGATTGTTGTGGCGCCGGCATCCCGGAGATATCCCTCCAGTTGGGCGAGGGCTCTGTCGTGTTGCGCCATGCGGTTCAGATGTGTGCGAGTGCACGTCTGTGAGATGTGGCCGAGGGTCTCCGGCCTGCCGCAGCCGGCGTCGCACGCGGCGAACTCCTGGCCTCTTCAAGATCGTGCACTCCGCTGACCGGTGGCCACGACACTGCCTCTGATCTGTATGGCTCCAACGAATGCCGAGCCGGGCATCGGCGGGCTAGGCGCGGTGATCCATCGATGGCTGGCCGGGTGGTTCGGAGCTTCTCGGAGTCCCGCGCCGTCCACTTTGTTGAGGAGCTGCCGGCGGTGCTCTTGGCGGATTCTCTCCCCGGTGTTGTGGGGTGGCCGGCAGCGGTCCTTCATCCGCCTGAAGAAGGACCGCTTCCGGTGGTAGTGAGGTGGCGAACGGGCGGGTACGCTGATTCCTCCAGTCTTGTTATGCGCCGGGTCCTCTGCAGCGGGATGGTGAGTCGGAGCTCGGGGATTCCGAGCCCACCGTCAGTGGGGTGCGCGTGGAGGAACGCCGTCGGGGTGTCCTTCGGGAGGTGGAGGAACTCCCTGACCCTTGGCTTCCCTTGGCTGTGGTTTCGCTAGATAGTGGATAGGGACAGTGGGAATCTCGTTGATCCATTCATGCGCGTCACTAATTAGATGACGAGGCATTTGGCTTTTTACCCTTCCCCTTGCGGAGCTGGCATCCGCATTCTTCGCTCTCTTTTACTCCCGAGAGCTTTGGGCGACCACCTCTTGGCAGGGGCCGGTCTTCAGGGTGGTTGGCCCGTCATACGCCGTGTCGCCCTTGATGGTCGGGTCGCTTGCCGTCCGGTCGCGCGAAACGTCTTGAAGATCTTGTAGGTATTCTCGACAACTCGCAAGGATATCTGTGCCAGTTGGTTGTGTGTGGCACCCAGGTCCCTGAGTATTTCTATGGACTCCTTGGCCCAGCAGCCACGCCAGTTCAGGGTGGCCGAACCGAACTTGACGGGCTGCTGGGTTGCGAGTCTGACTTGTGCTTCAGATCGGATGGTGTCATTCTCGTAGTAGGTGATCTTACGCTGGTTTGCCTGACTGAGGTCGGCGTTATCAGCGACCACCTGCAGGTCTATCACTGCGGCTATGTTGTTCGTGGCCACCAGCAGATCTGGTTTTCTGAGCTCAGCCGGGGTGGAGATTGAGGGCTCTTTGATGGTTGTTGCGCCTGAGTCTCGAAGGTAACCTTCCAACTGGGCGAGTGCCCGGTCGTGTCGGGCAGTTCTGTTCAGGTGGGTCCTTTCGCATGTTTGACTAATGTGGCCCATAGTCTCAGGCCTCCCACAGCCGGCGTCACATGGGTGGAACCTTGCCCTCGCCTAGACCGAGCTGCCCTCTGGCCGGTGAGGACAAGGTTCCCCCGGATTTTCAGGGCGCCGACGTAGGCTGCACTTGGCATTGGTGGATTTGGCGCAGTGATCCACCGCTGGCTGGCGGGATGGTTGGGAGCCTCCTTGAGGCCGGCCTTGTCAAGTTTTTCCAGCAGTTGGCGCCGGTGCTCCCTCCTGATGGCATTTGGCTAGTTAGAATGTATTTATAGAATTTTCATGACGGATAGTGACAGACATGCACTGTACGGATGACGGCGCCGAGGCGCCGCCATTCATATAGATCACGAGACACTTGGCGCCGCAGGCGCTATCACAGAGATTTGCCCCTTTCTTTGTAGTCGCGGGGCTCAACGACTTCGGGCGGAGAGCGCGGGGGGCGCCTCGGGCTTCCGCCGTCATCTTGCTGTCGGCGGCGCCCCCCGCGCCCGCCAACGCTCCGCACACCTCCGGTCGTCGTTGTCCATTCCGTTGCGCGCCTTCGGGAGTCCAGGAAACGTCGGTGTCCGGCCTGGTCGGTGTGGTCGATGTCCGGGCCTTCGCCTACCCGATCCCTTGTCGGGTCATTGGCTGTCTACAAGTCCTCCTTCCTTCAACACCGCTTGCAGTCGCAGTGGAGTTACGGAAGATCTTGTAGATTTGGTGAGTGCTCTCAAGCGTCCGGATGGACAGGAGCTCGAGATGGCGGGGGCCAGGGCCAAGATCCGTCAGGGTCTCAGCCGAGGCCTTGGAGAAGGCGCCGCGCCAGTTGAGCGTCACTTAACCAAAACGGACACTTTCGGGCGCGACGTCCAGAGAGTGGCCGGCGTACTCTCGGATGACGGGCGTGTCGTAGTACGCCCGCTTCCGCTGGTCTGCGGTATCGAGGTCGCCGTTGTCAGCCACAATCTGGGCGTCGAGGACTGCCACTTGTCCTCGGATCTTGACCAGGAGGTCTGGTTTTCTAAGTTCCGCGGGGGTGTTGATCGTCGGCTCCTTGATCAGCGTCGATGCCCCGCGGTCCTTGATGAACTTAGCCGCCAGGTCCAGAACCCGATTGTGCCTGGCGGTGCGCGGTGCGGCCGTTCGATGACACACCCGCGATATGTGAGCAAGGGTCTCCAACGCGGAGCACCCCGCATCGCAGGTGGCCCGGCCGCCCTCTGTGTTGGCCCGGGGTGCCCGTTGGGCCGTATACAAGAGGTTGCCGCGCACCTTGATGGCACCGACAAAGTGACAGCCCCGCAGAGGGGACTTTGACGCTCGGATCTAGTCATTGACGTGTGGGACGCCAGCAGCGGCTTCAAGGCCGCGTCCATCGACGGTTCGCAACAGTGTGTCGCGATGATACCGCGGAATGGCCGCTTTGGAGTCGAGTCGAACTCCATTACGGGTGACGGGCTCGCTCTGGTGCAGGAGTCCCCTGATGTAGGATCCTCCTGCGAGCTCACGTACACTCACGTAACTGCTGTTGAGGATACGACTGGCTCTATCGTACCTCATTAGCGGGATCGTTACTCGGAGCTCCGGGACCCCGAGACCGCCATCTCGCACGTGCACATGGATGAACGCATCCGAGTTGTCCGGAGGCAGGTGGAGCCAAGAACGGAGGCTTTTTCGGATCGACTGGTCGAGTCGTTTCAGCTTAGCACTCCTGCATTTCCCAAGCACCAAGGTGTGTAAGGCACCCGGGATGATGTTGGTTCGCAGGAAGTACATCCTCTGCTCCGGTTTGAGGGGTGCGACACGGCAGGGGCTGCCGTCAGCGACTCGTACCGCCAGTGGCCTGCGAGGACCGTTCTGGCGCATCGAGTAGGGTCCGCTCGGAATAGCTCTTGTATACGAGCGTATTCAACCCGCCGCCTCTGTCTCCGAGACAAGACCTTGTCCCCCTGCGAAGGGGGGGACCTCCTCGGTGGGCGGCGGGGTGGCGGCGTTTCGGGCCGACGTTCGACCTCCTTGGCATGAGTGTCGAGCAACGCTCTGATCTGAGGGTCCCTTGTCCTGCAACCCTGGGACTCCCTCAAGACCAGACTTTGGGTTTCCATCAAGATAAGCTTGCCCCACGGGTCGCCCGGCGACTCCCCGAGACTCGTCAAATAATCTCGGATTCTCTCACGCCAGATGTTGCTCGGCGATCTAGATGCCGAGTCCCTGGCAGGTATGTCTTCCGACGGAGGCTCCGCGGCTGGACTCGCGTTTGTGTGACCGCCGTGTTGTTACCTGCCTGTTTGTACCGCGTGCAAAACGTATGCCGGTGTACCGGACAGGGCGCGACTGGAGGTCATTTGACAGGGAGGCATTTCTCACTGATGTCGAACATGTTGACTGGCACGCAACCGTCCCTTGAGATGCTTCCTGCGATTTGCAGTGGGATGCATTTGAGCGGGCCATGGGCCAGTTGTTGAACAAACATGTTCCAATGCGTAAGTTTAAGGTTCACAACCCCGTGCCTCCACCTGTCAGCCAAGATACGCAGGAGCTTATGGCTCAGCGCAGAGAGGCCCTCCACATTCGTGACACTGACGCATATCAGAGGCTGAATGTGTTGACGAAGCGAGCAATTCGTAAGGATAGGAGAGATGACATCGCAGAACGTGTTCGTAATAGCCCTGCCTCTGGTCCAGGGCAACTGAAGTCAGTTATTGCACCTAAGCGCGGTCCCTCAGTATCTCCTGTCAGCTTAACTGCCTCAGAGCTTAACAACTACTTCTGTTCTATAGGCAGGTCTACTCGTGACGCAGTGGTGACAGAGTTTGAACGTTCTGGTCGCCAGCCGCTGGATGTTAGGCTCCCTCGCATCCATACAGGGGCTCTACACATCATACCAGTCACGCTTGACCAGCTCCACAGAGTGATCCTTAGTATGCCGGATAGGGACACATGCGTGCAGGGTGACATACCAGTTAGGATTTTAAAGCTGTGTTTTAACCACATCGGCCGCCATTTACTACGAATCATCAATACTAGTCTAGTCACAGAGCACGTTCCCGCTAGCTGGAAGCGAGCGGTTGTTGTCCCTCTCCATAAGAGAGGAGACCCGTCACTGACATCGAACTTTCGACCTATCACCAATGTGCCAACTGTGTGCAAACTCATTGAGAAGTTAGTTCATCATCAGATCAGTACTTACCTTGATCATCACTGCCTTTTTAGTCCGGAACAGCATGGTTTTATGTCAGATCATTCCACAACCACAGCTCTTTTATCCATGACTGACCAAATCCTGGACGGCATGGACCAGTCCCAGGTAACTCTTCTCGCACTAATCGACCTCAGCCGTTGTTTTGATGTCGTAGACCACGATACACTGCTGACTAGCCTAGAACAGCTCCAGATTTCAACCGGATGGATCAGGAGTTATCTGTCAGGCCACACACAGCGCGTACGGCTAGGAGACACTTTCTCGGACCCCCTACCCATTGACATCGGCACATTCCAGGGCTCCTGCCTTGGGCCCCTGTTATTCAACATCGTCAGCAACAACATCAGCTGCTACATACCATCCACCATCAACGACTTCCACACCTTCTCAGTTCGTTATGCTGACGACACCCAGGTGGCCATCACGGGTCCTCGCAGCAGACTACCCGATCTGAAGCTGTCTCTGGAGAGCTTGTTAGACGTTCTGTGTACATGGCTCTCCCAGCACGGCATGATGGTGAACGCCAGCAAGACGGAGCTGCTCATGTGTGGCGACCGTCGCCAGCTGACTCAGATCGGAGAACCACCTCAGATCGAGTTTATGGGTCAAACACTTCCTCTGTCAAGCACTGTGAAGAACTTAGGAGTTGTCATGGACTCTGAACTTTCTTGGGGATCTCATATCAACACCATCATCAACCGCTGTTTCGGCATTCTTATCGGTCTCATGCACATCAGACATATCATTCCACACTCTGTTTTACCTCGTCTTGTCGATTCTCTCGTTCTCTCACACATACATTACTGTGCGCCCGTCTTCGGTAGCGCCAATCGCACGGCCATAGCCAGGCTGCAGAAGGTCTTCAACTTTTCAGCCCGAGTTATTTCCGGGAGACGGAAATTCGAGCACATTTCTGATGTGCTCGAGGAACTTGCGTGGCTGCCTGCTGCTGATTTTATAGCACATGCCGACCTGTCACTGATCCATAGCATTCTTACATCTGGAAAGCCTCATCTTTTACGCTCTTATCTCTCTTACAACCACGAACACGTATGTCGGGATACTAGACAATCACACCTATTAGCTCTGTCACGTGTAAGAAACAACCATGGCAAGCGTCGATTTACGTACCGTGCTGCGTCCCTGTACAACCGAACAGCGTTGAACAATGGCTTTGCTGGCCTTAGTAAGTCAGTGTTCAAGTCCAAGATCAGGAACGTGCTGCGACTGAGTGGTACCGTCGGGTAGCATATTTACCTACTGTCATTGTATTGCGCCACTGTGATCTTAGTTTACTTGTCATCTTCATGTGTTTCGTACTGTTATGACGATGATCGGAGAAAAGCCCTGCTTTATAGTGGATCGATCTGATGATGTTTAATAAATAAATAAATAAATAAATAAATAAATAAATATGTCCCAGGGTCTCGGGGCGGTTGCAGCCGGCGTCGCAGGTGGTGCGACCCCCGCCCCGGGTCCTGGCGGCGCGTTGTCCGGTAAGGTGGGCAGAGGCTCGGACTTTGACTGCTCCGATGAATTTTGAGGCTCGCATCTGGGGCTGGGGCGCGACCACCCATTCGTTGCTCGCGGGGTGGTTTGAGGCCTCTTTTAGTCCCGCTCCATCGACGGCTGCTAGTAGTTCGCGGCGGTGAGCTTCCCTGATGTCTTTGGTAGTGTTTAGGGCTCTTCCGTCTTGCGTCACTGGCTTAGCTTTGTTGAGGGCTTCCTGGAACGCCCGTCCTCTTGTCACGGTGATGATTGGCTGGTAATCCGAGTTGGTGAGGTTTTGGAGTCGTCTCGTGCGGATCACGGGTGCCATCTTCGAGAGTTCTTGTATTCCGAGACCTCCTTCGGTTTGTTGGGCGTGTAGGAACGCCGACGGGGTGTCTTTGGGCAGGTGGAGCCATGATCGCACAGCCGCTCTGATCTTCTGGTCCAGCCGCCGGAGTGTTCCTCTGCGATGGACGCCCAGGGCCAGCGAGTGGAGCGCGCCTGGGATGGTGTTCGTTCTCAGGATGTGCAGCCTTTGGTATGGATTGAGTGGCGCTTTGTTGAGCTGATGGAGCTGCTCCTCCACCTTGAGCCCGCTGTCTGGTGCAATCCCCGCTGCTGTGAACTTGAGGCCTAGGTACTTCGTTTCCCCTAGCACTCCGAGGTTGGGAAGCGTTGTTCCACTGATGGTGATGGGGGTCGTGGTGTCTACGTAGCGGTGCTTGTTTCTGCCGTCGACTCGGTGGACGAGCGTCCAGCACTTGGTGGGTTCGCTGTGAGGCCTGCCTTTGGCACGGCTTCGGTCATCGCGTCTATCCTGTGCTGTAGCATCTGTGGCGTTCTGGCCGTGATGACCAGGTCGTCGGCGAAGGCGAGGACTGGTAGGTCGCCGTCCCTCGAGTTGATGGTTGGGGTGATTGCCTCATCCGCCACCGCGTTGAACAGCCAGGGGGACCACGGATCCCCCTGGTGCACTCCGCGGGTGGTTCGGATGTGCGCGTCTCTTCGGATTTCCGTGGTGGCGTCGGTGTACAGGTCTTCCACCACTCTGATGGCTGGAGGCGGCAACCCCACTCTTGCTGCTGCCTGCTTGATGGAGTGGTGGGACACGCTGTCGAAGGCTTTGGCCATGTCCAGCCAGGCCACTGCCAGCGGCTGGAGACTTTGCTGGGCGTCTCTCATCGTAGCGGCGAGGAGGGTGACGTTCTCCGCCGTGCCGTCTGCCTCGATGAAGGCCCGCTGGGCTGGGTGCAGCCTGCAGAGGCTGGCTGAACGCTTGGCCATCAGCTTAGTGAATGCCCTGATGATCGCTGGGGCGATGGTGATAGGCCTGTGTTTCTGGGGCTGCGTTACTCCGGGCTCCTTGGGGATGAGTACTGTCCTGGCGTGTTTCAGAGGGGCGGGGATCCTTCCGATGAGTAGCCAGAGATTCATTAGCACGCTGCTAGCAGTCGCCTTGGGATCGACCTGACGAGCCGGATGGTGATCCTGTCGGGACCTGTGGCCGAGTCAGGGTTCATGTCCTTGGTGACGGTCAGGACTTCGTCTTCTCCGATTGGTTCGACTGCTTCCCACTGGGATGGCCGGAGAGGCTGGACTGGTCGCTCATCAGGGGGGCTCTCCCTGGCGAACAGCCCTCCCCAGTACTTCTCCTGCTCTTCCATGGTGACGGTTGGTGGAGCCGTGATTGCGTCATAGGTCCAATGGCCGTTGAGTACCATCTGGGCGCACTTTTTGGGATTTGCGGCGCACAGGGCCTGGGTTGCAGCGTATTCGCGTCTCCGCTGCTCCCGTTTCGTGGCTCTTCTCGTTCTTGAGGGGTCTTGGACGGTGCGCCTCGGCCGGCATCTAGCTCTCTGCTTGGACTTGGGCTTGATGGCTTCTGCATGCTCGGCCATGATGTTGTTGATGGCTGTGTAGTGACTGGTGTCTTCAGGGTTGTCTGGATGGAGGAGACTCAGAGCTTGGCAGATGAGATCCGCGCGCCATTTCTGGCCCAGTTCTGCGAGATGGTGGGCTTGCTGGGCCAGGTGTCGGGTCATCCGGTTCCTCCAGGGGATTTCGGGGTCTTTGGTTTGAGGTTCATTCTCAGGTGCCGTTGGGTGGTCCGGCAGGTCGTTGTCGGTGGCAGGTTCCAGGCTCCTGTACGGGGCTGGGGCAGTTTCGTCGGGTGCTCGACTCATCAGGGATTTGACTAAGTTCTTGTGTGTGCGGCGCTCTTCCTCTGGCCCTTTATTTCCTCTAGGGTACGCCCTGTCATTCGGTCCTTCAGGGCCATGTTGAGGAATTTTTCGCCGGCTTTGGTCAGCTGCACCTCCAGGATGGCTAGGAGCCGTGCCTATTCCGGGTCCCAGCGTGCCTTCTTGATGTTCTGGCGGGAGGCTTCTATTTCACTGTTCATTGATGACTTGTGTGTCCGTGCCATGTGGACTCTCATACCTTGGTGTGATTAGGAGAGTCATAGTTACTCCCGCCGTTTACCCGCGCTTGGATGAATTTCTTCACTTTGACATTCAGAGCTCTGGGCAGAAATCACATCGCTTCAACACCGACCTTGGCCATCGCCATGCTATGATGTAATTAGTCAGTCGGATTCCCCTGGTCCGTGCCAGTTCTCAGTTGCTTCTTAATTGCCGAACGCCGCGGTGGTTCCCGTCGACTGTGCGCGCTACCGGCGCGAACCGGCGACGGCCAGACAGGCCGACAAGCCAAACCAATCCATGTTGCTTGCAATGCAGCTTTTGAGCCACACCCGTTTCTGGTTGAAGAGATTCTATTGGCCAGCTCTACTCTACTGAGCCATCTGAAACCATTTCCGTCGATTAGTTCTGTGGATTGCCTGCCACACTGCGCATTGTGATTGCTTACTCTTTTGGCCCCTTCTGGCCATCAGACATCTGCTATTTCGGCTGAGTTGGTATCTTATTCGC